>NW_027457655.1:2500-5000 GCF_050624435.1 Tenrec ecaudatus
TTAGGGTTAGGGTTAGCATTAGCGTTAGGGTTAGGGTTAGGGTTAGCGTTAGGGTAAGGGTTAGTGTTAGTGTTAGGGTTAGCGTTAGTGTTAGGGTTAGGGTTAGCGTTAGCGTTCGGGTTAGGGTTAGCATTAGCGTTAGGGTTAGGGTTAGGGGTTAGGGTTAGGGTTAGGGTTAGCGTTAGGGTTAGGGTTAGGGTTAGCGATAAGGTTCGGTTTAGCGTTAGCTTTAGGGTTATGGTTAGGGTTAGCGTTAGTGTTAGGGTTAGGGTTAGCGTTAGCGTTAGGTTTAGGGTTAGGGTTAGGGTTACCGTTAGTGTTAGGGTTAGGGTTAGCATTAGCGTTACAGTTAGGGAAAGGGTTAGGGTTAGGGTTAGCGTTAGGGTTACGGTTAGGGTTAGGGTTAGGGTTAGGGTTAGGGTTAGGGTTAGGGTTAGGGTTAGGGTTAGGTTTAGGGTTAGTGTTAGGGTTAGCGTTAGGGTTAGGGTTAGCGTTAGCGTTAGGGTTAGGGTTAGCGTTAGCGTTAGGGTTAGGTTTAAGGTTAGTGTTATGGTTAGGGTTAGCGTTAGGGTCAGGGTTAGGGTTAGGTTTAGCGTTAGGGTTAGGGTTAGGGTTAGTGTTAGGGTGAGGGTTAGGGTTAAGGTTAGGGTTTGGGGTTAGCGTTAGGGTTAGGTTTAGGGTTAGGGTTAGGGTTAGGGTTAGGGTTAGGATTAGGGCTAGGGTTAGCTTTAGGGTTAGGGTTAGGGTTAGGGTTAGGTTTCCGGTTAGGGTTAGCATAGGGTTAGGGTTAGGGTTAGTGTTAGGGTTAGGTTTAGGATTAAGTTTAGGGTTAGGGTTAGCGTTAGGTTTAGATTAGGGTTAGGGTTAGGGTTAGGGTTAGGGTTAGGGTTAGCATTAGCGTTAGGGTTTGGGTTAGGGTTAGGGTTAGGTTTAGCGTAAGGGTTAGGGTTAGGTTTAGGGTTAGGTTAGGTTAGGGTTGGCGTTAGGGTTAGCATTAGCGTTAGGGTTAAGGTTAAAGTTAGGGTTAGCTTTAGGGTTAGGGATAGGGTTAGTATTAGCGTTAGGGATAGGGTTAGGGTTAGGGTTAGCGTTAGGGTTAGGGTTAGGTTAGGGTTAGGGTGAGGGTTAAGGTTAGGATTAGGGTTAGCGTTAGGGTTAGGTTTAGGGTTAGGGTTAGGGTTAGGGTTAGGGTTAGTTTAGGGTTAGCGTTAGGGTTAGGGTTAGAGTTAGGGTTAGGGTTAGCGTTAGCGTTAGGGTTAGCGTTAGGGTTAGGGTTAGGGTTAGGGTTAGGGTTAGCGTTAGGGTTAGGGTTAGGGTTAGGGTTAGGGTTTGGGTTAGGGTAGGGTTAGCGTTAGGGTTAGGGTTAGGGTTAGTGTTGGGGTTAGGGTTAGCGTTAGGGTGAGGTTTAGGGTTAGGGTTAGGGTTAGGGTTAGCGTTAGGGTTAGGGTTAGGGTTAGAGTTAGGGTTAGGTTTAGCGTAAGGGTTAGGGTTAGAGTTAGGGTTAGTGTTAGTTTAGGGTTAGGGTTAGGTTTAGGGTTAGCGTTAGGGTTAGGGTTAGCATTAGCGTTAGGGTTAGGGTTAGGTTAGCGTTAGGGTAAGGGTTAGTGTTAGTGTTAGGGTTAGCGTTAGTGTTAGGGTTAGGGTTAGCGTTAGCGTTCGGGTTAGGGTTAGCATTAGCGTTAGGGTTAGGGTTAGGGTTAGGGTTAGGGTTAGGGTTAGCGTTAGGGTTAGGGTTAGGGTTAGCGTTAAGGTTCGGTTTAGCGTTAGCTTTAGGGTTATGGTTAGGGTTAGCGTTAGTGTTAGGGTTAGGGTTAGCGTTAGCGTTAGGTTTAGGGTTAGGGTTAGGGTTACCGTTAGTGTTAGGGTTAGGGTTAGCATTAGCGTTACAGTTAGGGAAAGGGTTAGGTTTAGGGTTAGCGTTAGGGTTACGGTTAGGGTTAGGGTTAGGGTTAGGGTTAGGGTTAGGGTTAGGGTTAGTGTTAGGGTTAGCGTTAGGGTTAGGGTTAGCGTTAGCGTTAGGGTTAGGGTTAGCGTTAGCGTTAGGGTTAGGTTTAAGGTTAGTGTTATGGTTAGGGTTAGCGTTAGGGTCAGGGTTAGGTTAGGGTTAGCGTTAGGGTTAGGGTTAGGGTTAGTGTTAGGGTGAGGGTTAGGGTTAAGGTTAGGGTTTGGGTTAGCGTTAGGGTTAGGTTTAAGGTTAGGGTTAATGTTAGGGTTAGGGTTAGTGTTACGGTAAGTGTTAGCGTTAGGGTTAGGGTTAGGATTAGGTTTAGCGTAAGGGTTAGGGTTAGGGTTAGGGTTAGGGTTTGGGTTAGGGTTAGCTTTAGTGTTTAGGGTTAGCGTTAGGGTTAGGTTCAGGGTTAGGGTTAGGGGTTAGGGTTAGGGTTAACGTTAGGGTTAGGGTTAGGGTTAGGGTTAGGGTTAGCGTTAGGGTTAGGTTTAGGGTTAGGGTTAGGTTAGGGTTAGCGTTAGGGTTAAGGTTAGGGTTAGGGTTAGAGTTAGG
>NW_027457655.1:1510000-1656059 GCF_050624435.1 Tenrec ecaudatus
AACTCATTGGCATTGGGTTGATTCCAACTCAGAGCAACCCCCGCTGGTGACATTTAAATAAAGTCTAATAATGTTGTTCCAGTGTGACCTCCGTGGTCCTTATCACTGTGTACTGTAGTGCATAAAACATTAATACGAAGGGAGACCAGGTGAGAGAGTTGAATGTGACATATCTTGACTCATTTTTCTAAAGGTTCAACCCAAAAGGTAAAGTAAAACAGCTCTTGATGGAGAGGAAAAGGTGGAAGGGGGTGGGTGATGATTCTTTCCCCCCGCTGCCTGGCACTGAACGGCCTCTCCTCTCTTCTCATTTTGCAGGGTCCACGAATTGCAGTTCCTGAGTGAAATGCTGAAGGTGGAGGCCCATGAGTCAGAGATTCTGTGCCTGGAGTACTCGAAGCCAGACACAGGTACCTGGCCCTGGCCTGGAATGGCCTTGAGTGAGCCCCTCCAGTCTGGCCAGAGCCACTGATACTTGTCCTGCCTCTTGACTATGGGGCTGATCGTTCTTTTGGCTACCAAAAGAGTTAGTGATCCTTCTTGATGTCTCTGAAGGCTTCTTGTTGTTTCTGAAGGCTTTGGGGAGGACTGCATCTCAACTCTGCCCGACTCCATGGCTCATGTGGCTTAAGGATGTGGGGCTCAGTTTCTCTGGGTGCTCTTTGCTGGGCACTCATGTTGGGCTGCGATCCACAAGCTCAGCAGTTTGAAACTACCAGCCGCTCTGCAGGAGAAAGGTGGGCCTTTCTACTCCTGTAAACAGTTACAGTCTCAGAAGCCCATAGGGGGTATTCACTATGAGTCAGCATTAACTTGATAGCAGCAGATTTGATTTTTGTAAAGTCTTTTTAAAGCCAACCAAAAGCTGAATCAGTGAAGAAGATCTGCTTTAGACATTGTGCTCTTTTAAAGAATAATCTGTCTGTGATCAGATTGACACAGGAACTTGGAAGGTTAGGTGAAAAGTTTAAGGGGCAGTGAGCTTATGTGTGTGATGGAAATTTGGAATTGGAAAAGGACAGTGAGAATGGCTACATAATTTCAGAAATATAATGAATGTTAGCAAATTGTACATGTAGAAATGATCGAATTGGTATATATTTTTGTGTGCATTGTTTTAGATCAGGGAGAAGACTCGAAGTTCAAATATAATTTACAGAGACCCCCTTGTTAAATCTTGAATGGGACAAAGTCCAGAAAAAACAAATCATCTGGTTGAGGGAGACCGTAAGCATGAGGCCATAATGGGGACTGAAGGATTCACAACAGCTCGGTCACATGGAAAACAAAGGAAGCCCCTTTAAAAGTCAAGTTGCCAGCAGATCAGACCATCACAGTTGGAAATGTGACTACAGAAATGGGAAAGGGACCATGATTGGAGTAAATACATTATTGCAGACTAGAAAAGTTTACAGGACTGGTTCAGGGCCCTCCAACCATCTTGGTCAGGGCATGAACGTGCAACCTCAGTACCCCAATTCCCATCAAGGGCATACTCAGGCAAGTTCTTGAGGGCTAGACTACTCCTCACCAGGCTGGCCAGAGGAGTGGGTGGAAGCAAACAAACTCTGCCTGAGGGCAAAGCATTTTACGTTGCTAGTTCAGAGTCATGGAGCTCTAGTGCCATAGAAGGTTATGGGTTGGGCGGTTAACCACAAGGTTTCACTCTTCAAAACCACCAGCCAGCTCCAGGGAAGAAAGATGAGGCTTTCTACTCCAATAAAAATATATAGTCTGGAGATAAAAAGCCCCAATGTAAGTTAACTGGGTTGATTCCTACTAGAGGGATAATGTGTGTGGGCCAGATGCTTGCAAGGTCCCTCAAGGCAATGCTGCCAGACTGCAGTCTCTGCTCCCTGCTGGTGGAGACAATGGATTGCTTTTCTCTAAAACTTGGAACCATTAGCTTGGTTCCAGTAGGTGGAGTTCACACCCTACTGATAATGGTTCATATGGAGATCCAGAAAACAGGTCAAAGTTAAGCTGCCATTCTAAATGTAGGATCCGCCCATTTTGTCACCTGTATACCCCCAATCCCTCCTCTTCCTATTGCATGTATGCCCCTAGACCACCCCTTCTCACCGCTGTATAACATAGTCCAAGTCCTTCCTGTGATGTATGTCTTTACCCTCCCGTTTCCAATTCCCCTTGTCCTCCTTCCCTTCCCCCTCTCTCCATGTGGACCACCAAGTGGGGCTGAGGTGAGCAATGCTACCATGATATGTGTGTGACTGCATTATTGTAATATCTCTTCTATCTCTCATGCTCCCAATGACTTTAATATTTATATCTCAACCCTTTATGTTTCCAGGGCTTTCAATGACATTAGGCATCTTTTCAATGTTTATGAATCATGCTTATGAACCTCTCTTCTGTTAGTTGTCTGTGTGTATGCATTGCCTGTATTAAAAACATATAGAACCGAGCAATTTGTCTGGAAAAATAATTTATAGAAACTTTATGTTAGATTGCCATGCGTTTTGCATAGCCAATTGTTCTTTTAAAACACTTTTCTTGTCATTGTGATACCATGCTAAAAGGTAAAAACATCTGTATATAGTCAAATAGCTTTATCTTTCCTTTAAAGACATGAACCTTCGTGTCTTGCTTAAAGTTTCCACCTCACTAAAGCTAAATTGCTACCCTCGAAAATAAATCCCTCTAAGTTTTTAATGCTTTGAATATTTTATCGCTCTAATCCTCCTGGAGTTTATTTTTGAATGTAGTATGCTCCTTCCTTTGATTTCTTGTAAATTCAGCCAATTCAACCACTCATTAACCAAAGTATTCCTTTACCACTGGATTGTTTTGCCACCTTTGCTTTGCATAGCATATAGTTCTAAATTATATCCCAGACTACTGAATTATTTGCCAGAGTGGCTTTACTAATTGTACACTGGCATCACAACACGCGGGAGCTTCGGAAAGATCGTGGGAGAAAGGAATGAAAAGAGAAGATAATTTCCCATGAATTTTTGAAGCTTCCTCGTACAGGTGCTTTACAGTAAGTCGACATTAGGGTTTATAATCAATAAAAAATTCAACTGTGATCCAAGAATGAGGGGCGTGACATTTCCTGGTTGAGACAAAAGCGAACAGGCGAGCAGAATACGAAAAGAATTGGTTAACCGATGAAACTGCAGCCAAGTGTTAGCTGTTATCACAAAAATGAACACACAGAATATTCTTGAACTTGGAAGTGGGAACTTCAGCCTTTCAACGGCCATCGACGGTGCGGGGCAACATCCCCGCACTCCTACGCTCAGGAAGGGGGTTCTGGGGTCTGCGGCGCCGCGGGGCACAAGTGGGGCGAAGGGCTGCGAGGGAACGCCGAGGCAGAGGGGTCCCCGCGAGGCGGCTGCGGGCCGCTCCAGAAGGCAGGGGTCCGGGGGCTCTGCGGTCCCTCAGGACCCTCCAGGAGAGGCTCCAGAAAGGCAGCTGGAGGCCCCGGCCGGCCGTGCAGCTCGCTGGGAGGCGCGGGCGCACGTGCTCCGCCGGTCCGGGCGGCGGGGGCGGCTGAACGGGCCCTGGCCGTGGGCGGCGGGCGGCGGGCGGGCGCAGTGCGGCGCCGGGCAGGCGGGAGGTGACCGCGCGGGGCGGTCGCGGCGGCTGGGGCTACTGACGGCACACGGATCCGGAGCGCACTGCGCGGGGCGGGGCGCCGCGCAGGTGAGAGCGGCAGCGGACCCGGATGCGGCGCGGCTGAGGGCGGCCGAGGGCGGGGGGTCGCGGCGGCTAGCTCTTGGAGATCCCGGCCGGAGGCTCCGGCGCCGGTGCTGAGCTTCCTGCCGGCTCGAAGAACGAGCCCGAGCCTGGCCGCCCTCGGGATGCCTTGCTGAGGCTCCGCCGGACGTCCCCAACAGGGGGGGGGGGCGGGGCGGGGCGCGTTCGGGCGCCTCCTGAGGGCGCCTCAGCGGAGAGCGGCGTTGGCGCCGTGGAGTCTATGCGGGCGGCCCAACCCGCCTGCCACTCAGGTGTCTTTTTGCACGGAAGTGAGTTTTAGGAGCGGGAAACCTGTGGTGGGCGTGACTGACGTGTTTTTAAATCATTTTCTATACATTTAAAGCTGTAAAGGCAAAACTTCATGATCCAATTAATATAGCCAAAAATTCAGGCTTGATAGAAACATTTAGAATCCAGCCACAGGGGGTAAAGTCCCCTTATTCCCATCTGTTATTGGAGGAAGGTATGAGAGAGATTGGATACTGCGGTGGGAAGAAATAGAGCCAAATAGGAATGTCTGCTTCTATAGGGAGAATGTATCAGCCATGCGCTCACTTTAAGGCAGCACAGCTTTAAGGGAGAATCTGTGGAAATGATAGATTACCGCAGGAACATGAACTTGGAGTATATCTCCAACTAACAGAGTGGTGGTCTTCCAGCCATGGAACATTAGTCTCCCAGATTCCCTCTGTACCAGTCAGGGAATAAGTCCCAGTATTATTTCCCTTGGTGCTAGTATCCCACATTTCCCCTCTCTGCATTATGTTTAAGATTCAATAGTGTCACGGAGGCAACATGGTCTCTTTTCATATCTATTAGCTTCCTATAGAAGTGACATGAGACTGCAAGCATCACAATTATGATAAAAAACACAGTCAGACTGGAACTTAAGCTATGTGAAGTACTTTGCCCCCAAGCTCGCGGGTCCAACCCTTCCATGCTACTCCTCAATTGCTTAATCACATCAGAGCCAGGAGAAGCCTCAAGCTTGTCTTTGAATGTATAGAAAATATCCTTTTTAAGCTGATCAATATCTAATGAAATGTTTCCCTTAAACCCTTGCAAATGTTTCCTAATCAAATTCCAATCATGCAATGTCTTATTATAAGGATAAGTGGTTATACAGAAATCAGTTACATTCCAATCACATTATAGCATTGACAAATTCAAAATCTTGACCTTTCAGCAAAGCAGTCTGCAGTAATATTCCAGTCACATTGTATAAAATGTTCAGTTATGATAGCATCCCAGAGTGTCTCTTAGACAGCGTCAGCAATGGAAGAAATATCTCAGCAGTCAGCAATCGCCATTCTCAGGAATCTTCGAGGTCTTCTTGCCGTTTTGAATAACTTCAATAACAGTGACCCGCTTTCTTCTGGGCCTTGCTGGCTGAAGAGAAATCCACCTATCTCCTTTGCCTGTGAAAATATAAAGAAATAGCCCCTCTCTTTGGGGTATCATTAACCTGAAAAAAGGATTTATGATTAATATTGGTTGGCCTCTCCATCTCTTCCTTGTCCATCTTTCTCCAAAGGTGGTTGCGTCCTTTTAAAGGGAGTCCATCAGTTTTATTCTGTAAAAAACATACATGCATAGCCTTTCTCCAGGTGAATGGACCTGGATCCCAAACACAGTTTCCATCATCCTCAGATTTCTTAGGATCAATTTTCTCTGTAGAATTGAAAACGTGTTTATCTTCCCTAATTTTATTACAAGCTTTTAGTAAGGAGAAAAATTTTTTAGTTAAAATGAGTAAATGAACTTTGTCACACATAAGATTCCTCTTCTCCTCCTTCTATTTTAACAATTTAAATAGTAAAGCATTGCTAGATCTTGAACCAGTAAAAGTACTAGTTAGATAACCTTCATTGTTATGTAAATACTGGCTCCCATCCCTCAGAGAATTAAGAGAGCTAACTAATTGGGAGAACTTCTTATCATACTTTGAAAGACTGAAAAAATTCTTAATAAATTTGTTCAGCTGATCTTGAAGTAACTTACCAAGCAGACATTTTTTCTCCAGGCTTACCAATAAGGTTATAGGCTCAATTGAGCCGTTTTGCCTTTCAGGCTTCTCACACTGTATGATTTTACCTTGCAATATTCTGTCTTGGTTAACTTCACTCATTCCCTCTATGCTGGCTTTAGGGGAAGTTAATGGGAGGGCCTTAGGCCCCCCTGAATGCCCTAAGGAAATGACCCGGCATCCACAGTTAACAAACCTTTTTCCTTCCATTTCTAATTCCATGTGGGGGCGCTGTTTCTCCACAACAGCAGTCCAGAAGACTGCTTGATTTATAGGGTGGTCAAACTTCTCAAGTACTCTTTCCTGATAGGTATAAATTTTTACTCTAGAAATGCAAGGAAGGGAAAATTGGCTTAAGCGATCCTACATTTTTACAAACCATGGTATATCAGAACTCATTACTGCCTTAATTTCTTCTTCACAATCCTGACCAATAACTCCAGCAACACCTTGAGAATTTATGTTGGACTTTTTTTTTTTTTTTGGACTTTCTTAATAAACTTCCTATAGTTCTTTTAGGTAGTGGACCCCAATTACTGCTCTTCGTTTCTGATTCAATCACAGTTTTGGGCTTTTTCTTACTACTCTTATCAACTCCAGTATCAATTTTAATTTCTTGAGTACTAAGGTTAAATCTTCCTGATAGAAACTGTATTAATCTTTCAATAAGAGGTCCCTGCTTTTGAGGATCAAGCTCCTGTGAAGGCTTCTGAGCCATCTCTTGGTTATTCAAACCAACTGCAGTGAGAACAGAGACTAGGTTTTTGCCTCTTTGGCTAGGTCTGTTCTCCTGCTGTGAGGCTGCTAGATAAAGGCGATTTCTCTCAAAGATCTTCTTTGCTCCAGTAGGCAGACACCTTGCCTACCACGCTCTGCTATGAGGGCTCTGCATCAAGCTTCTTCCACTATTTTCCCGCCGGGAAGTCTTTGCTAATGGCGACCCTTCACGGTTGATTTTTGAACGACATTGGCTCGCCCAATGAGTTCCCTTCCTACAATGGAGGCAGAGTTCAGGTTCGTTTAAACCCGATCTCCATGGTCCTGGCCCATGCTCTGACATTGGCCGCAGCCTGCTCTGCCTACACTCTTTTGAAGATGACTTGTCTTCCCACAACTAAAGCACTTTCTTCCAGGTCTGATATAGTTTGCCAATGAAGCTGCCATGAGGTCTGCCTTGTATTCCTCTGCCTCTACATTCCTGCATATCCTAAAATAACCCAGCAAAGTGCCCTGTTCGCTGTAGGGATGCAAGGCATTTTTACAGTGCTTATTAGAGAAATCATAAGATAGCTTGTGCACTAGGTCTCTTACTGCCTGAACATTCTTCACACATTTGGAAATAGCATCTTCCAGTCGGGACACAAAGTCAGCGTAACGCTCATCATATTCTGTTGTCTTATAGCCCTGTAACGCGGCGTTCTCTCTTCTGATGGAATTATCTTTTCCCAGGCCCTTAAGCAAACCTCATGTATCTGTCCTATTGTCTGTTCAGTAAACTGTAGTTGAGACTCAACTGTAATATAATTTGCATCCCCTAGCAATTGATGAATTCCTATATCTATCCCATCCTCAGCATTCTTCCCAGCTCTTGCAAGGGCTGCTTCCTTCCATAGCATTTGATATCACAAGCATTCTGAAGAGTAAAGACAAATTCTCACTAAAGCTTTCCAATCTGTAGGGGTCCAGCTGTCAGACTCTGCTAGAGCCCTTATCATGCTAATTACAAAATGTGAGTCTGGGCCGTAGTCATTGATTGCCTGCTTGAGATCTTTTAGCAACTTAAAAGGCAAAGGCACTGTGAATTCCTTTTGGTTCTAACAGGATAAGACATCTTGCATTCTAAATCTTCTTCTGCAATCCCTCTTCCTACTCTGGAGAGTAAAGGTGCTTTCCTATACTTTGCTTCTTTACGTCTATTCTCTGAGCTACTCTTTTCAATCTGGATATCTTGGAGTTCCACTTCCTGAACTTCACCTTCTGTGCTAGCTCTCCTAGTTTGCATTTCTTTGGAGCTAATCTCTCTACCTTCAGGGCTGGCTTGCTTGATTGTTTTACAATCTCTGGCCTTTCTTACACTAAATTCCAGCAGGGGAGCAGTTGCTTTTACTATGTCCCCTTCTGACTCAGGCTCATTCTTTTAGCTCTGCCTAAAATCTTCTCATCTGCCTGAAACCCGTTCTCACTGCTTCTCATCTGATTTAAATTTGGGCATCTTAGACGTTGCCTGTTCTGCTTCTTGGCTTTCTCTACCTTTGAAAGCAAGGGAGCTTCCTGGGATTGTTTAATAGCCATGCTTTGGATCTTGCAATCCACTGCCTCTAGTACTGTATCACCTTTAAACCTTCGGAGTCTGCAGTCTCGCGAGAGCATACAGGCTTTGGCAATGAGGTTCTGTTCTAGAATTGGAGGCTTTAGATAACAAACCAATCCCTGCCTTTTCAGTTTTTCCTAAAGTTTCATAACCTAAATCATGCTTATTCACAGACACTTTAGCTTGCTTTGCTAGATTTGAATAGACACAAGACTTCTCACTAGACTGTTCATCCTTATTCTCTTCCTCCTGCAAAAGTTTTAAAACCATCTTAACTTGTACCCACAGAGACCACTTCTCCATAGGGATACTCTCCCCATCTCTGTGCTTCCTTTAAGTTGACAATGACCTCCTCCCAGGTCTCTAAATCAAAAGTTCCTTCCTCTGAGAACCATGAATTATACCTTTTTACTACTTTTAGAAAACATTGTATCTTTTTCTTCGTTACTTTTACACCTTGTCTTTTCAGTAAGTAGAGAGCATGGTACCATAAGTTTCAGGTTTACTTTTACCTTGCTCCCATTATCCTCTTTAAAATTCTAATTCACTATTTCCACTACTTCTCTGTCAATCCCCACACCGGATCCTCACTTCGCACAATTTTCAAATTCACTCTACGTACCAATGGGGCCATATAATTGTTATATGGGATATAACTCATATTGTCCCACGTTGTGCGCCATTTGTCTGGGGAAGCCCGCCTTGTGCTGGGGCTCCAGCCTCCAGCCCAGTCCTTGAGCCTCCTGCCTGGTCTCCATCCCACCTCCCTTCGTCCACACTGAGCGTGGACCTGGCTGGTAAGATCATGGCCATCCAGGAGGTGAGCATGCTACCATGAATTGTGTCTGACTGCATTATTGTAATGTCTCTTCTATCGCTCATGCTCCCGGTGACTTTAATATAATATTTATATATCTCAACCATACAATTGTGCTTATTGAACCCAAGATTACTGGTGGGGGGCTGGCACCCCAACTCATACCACAGTACATACCATTTGTCTAGTTCTTCAATGCTTCCTCTCCCGCTCACTCCCTCCAACTATCATGACCTCAGCTCTACCTTACAAAGCCGGCTAGACCAGAGCATGTACACTGGTACAGATAAGAACTCTCAACACACAGAATCCAGGACAGATAAACCCTTCAGGAACAGTAATGGAAGTAGTGATAACATGAGGGTAGGGATGAGATAGAGGGAACTGATAGCAATGATTGATGTATTAACGCTCACACCCCAGGGGGACAAGCAACAGAAACATTGGTGAAGTGAGACCTTGGACATTGTAAAATATGAAAGTATAATTTATCAAGGTTTCATAAGGGTGGGAGAGTGGGAGAGAAGGGGGGAAAAGGAGCTGATACCAAGGGGTCAAGTATAAAGAAAATGATGATGGTACCGTAGGTACAAATGTGCTTGATACAATTGATGTATGCATTGTTATAAGTGGTGTAAGAGCCCCCGATAAAATGACTTAATTTTTTAAAAGTGTTTAGGTAGATCTTGATGGAGGATAGATTGAGAAACAATAGTTTCAGAATTTGATAATTTTGCTTAATAATCAAACTGAAAACTCACTGCCATTGCATCTTTTGTGACTCACAGCAACCCTGACTTTCGGCAACCCTATTGGACAGGGTAGAGCAGCCCCTGTGAGTTTCTGAGACTGCAACTCTTTACAGGGGTAGAAAGCCCTAACGTTTCTCTCTCAGAGCGGGTGGTGGTTTTGAACTATGTGGGTAGCAGCCCAAGTGAAAACCACTATGCCACCAGGGCTCCCTGTGCCACATAGCGGGAGCTGTTGTTTTCCCAAACATTCACTTGGCTATTTCTTTTATAAGAAGCCAAGTAATTTGGCAGCTTATTTCTGTTCCAGTTTTCTTATATAGAAAATGTGGTGACAGTGTGAACCTGTTTGTTGTAGTTTATGTGAACATAATTGAGTGATCTAGACCAAGTGAGCTAGACCAAGTGAGCTGACTGGTCAAAAATCAGACCTGTGGATTGCCAAATTGGTTCTGCTGAGATTGGGGCTTTCCTGGATCCACAGGCTTCCTCCAAGCTGTGTCCGAGAAGCTCTGCATTTTAGAGCTACATTTTATAGTTGAAAGAGAGGCCTAAGGAGGGAGGGAGTCCTTAAGCTCTAAGACCTTAATGCTGTCATTGCTGTCCTCTTTTAGTGTACCTGCAGTTTCCACACTGCAGTGGGAACCATTGAAACAGCTGTTCTCATTCTCTGAGATGGTGTGCCACCCCACTCCATACCACCACCACCTCATCCCTTTCTCTTATTGTAGAGATAATGCCCCTTCCATATGTATCTCAGATATTCAATTAATGAAGAAAGACAAAAGTAGGAGAAATGATTTAGATGAAGGAGACCATAAGCATGAGGCCATAATGGGGTCCAAAGGCTGTGTGGCCATGTCGCTAATTATAGAAATGGATGAAATCTGCCACAAAAATGTGATTGGAGGCAGAGCAATTCATCACTCTCTCAGGCAGGACTACATAAGTGAGAATGGGGCCATTATGGAGACATGGAGACGATCACAGATTAGAAAGGCTTACTGGATTTGTTCTGGGGCCTTCCGACCACTATAACTCATGACCATAGGGTCTTAGACTTTCCCAATTTCCATTGAGGACCTTCCCAGGGAAGTCCCAGAGGGCAGATTGCTCCTCTCTGCTCTGGCTAGTTGTTGCGTGCCATTGAGGACACTTGGACTCGTCGTGACCTCACATACAACCGAATGAAACACTGTAGGGTCGTGCACCATCCTCACAATTGTTCCTGTGCCTGAACCACCGATGAAGCCACTGAGTCCATCCACTTCTTCGAGGACCTCCTCTGTTTCATGGCTTCTCCACTGTACCAAATAGGATGTCCTTCTCCAGGGACTGGTCTCTCCTGACAACATGTCCAAAGTATGTAAGATGGCGTCTTGCCATCCTTGCCTCTAAGCAGCACTCTGGCCTTATTTCTTCTGATACAGATTGGTCAGTCCTTCAGCAGTCCATGGTACTGTCAGTAGTCTTCTGGTGGACCACAATTCGATGCATCTGTTCTTCTACAGCCTTCCTTATTCAGTGTCTAACTTTCACATGCATATGATGCAATGGAAAATAGCATGGCTTAGGTCATGTGCACCTTAGTCCTCAGAGTAACATCATTGTTCTTCAACACTATAAAGAGGTTTTCTGCAGCAGATTTACCCATTACAATACATCTTTTGATCTCCTGACTGCTGTTTCTATGAACATTGATAGTGGATCTAAGCAAGACAAAATCCTTGACAACTGAAGCCCTTTTCTCTGTTTATCACCTATTGGTCCAGTTTTGGGGATTTTGGTCTTCCTTATATTGAATTGTAACCCATATTGAAGGCTGCAATCCTTGATCTTCAGCAAGTGGTTCAATTCCTCCTCACTTTCAGCAAACAAATGGTGTCATATATGCACACAAGCAGGCTCCCAAAAGTTAGTGGAACAAGGAATCAAAAGAGAATGGAATTTTTCAGGGACTTTTTGAAATACCAGTGTGTGTGTGTGTGTGAGAGAGAGAGAGAGAGAGAGAGAGAGAGAGAGAGAGAGAGAGAGAGAGAGAGAGAGAGAGGAGATGTGGGCATAAAACAAACATCAAGCAACATAAGGGAGAATGCTGTTGGCTGCTGTTGAACTGATTCCGGTGCGCATGCACAGTGACCTGCTGTGTGCACCATAGTGACCCCTCAGAAGCAGATCATCAAGCCTACCTTTCAACTGAAATTCTGAGAATTCACAATTTTCAGAAGTATGTGGATAACAGTGAAAGCCAAAATTCTATTTGCACAGTCCCCACGTGGATTAAGCTTCCAGTGAATTCCTTCAGACCATTGACCAGGGATGTGAACACTCTTGCCACCAGGCAGAGGGCATTGGAAAGTGGATTACCCCTTAGGCAGCCCATGGTGGGGCTTAGAGACTTGCCTAAGTGTATCCTTGAATCGAGGCTGCCATTCTGGGCTGCGCGGTCATGAGTCATGCCCCCAAAGCCTTGGTTGTTTGGCCCTGGACCACTCTTGTAAACTGTCCTGTTTAACACAGGTCCCAATCCTTGTCCTATTCTTGCTTCTGTAGTCCCACCTGGAACTGTGATGTTGGGATCTGCCGCCATGTCCTTTCAAGTCTGTGAATCTCAGATAACCCTTACATATCAATAAGACCTCTTGCTAATAGTTTCCCTCCCCTCATCTCGATGGCATGTGTTGGCCCTTGGACTATCTAGGTTACCTAGCGGGCATTTGGATTATGTAGGCTCCCTAGCGGGAATTTGGACTATATAGATTACCTAGCGGGCAATTAGACTTTGTAGGTTATCTAGCGGGCACTTTGACTATCTAGGTTACCTAGCTAGCACTTGAACTATCTACGTTACCTAGCGGTTACTTGGAGTATGTTGGTTACCTACCGGGCTGTTGGACTATCTAGGTTACCTAGCCGGCACTTGGGCTATCTAGGTTAACTAACGGGCACTTGGACTATGTAGGTTCCCTAGCGGGCCCTTGGACTATGTAAGTTCCCTAGCGGGCACTTGGACTATGTGGGTTCCCTAGCGGGCATTAGGACTATCTGGGTTACCTAACGGGCACTTGGACTATGTAGGTTAACTAGCGGGCTTTGGACTATGTAGGTTACCTAGCGGACACTTGGACTATGTAGGTTCCCTATCGTTCACTTGGAGAATGTAGGTTAACTAAGGGGCACTAGGACAATGTAGGTTACCTAGCGGGCCTTGGGACTATCTAGGTTACCTAGGGGGAACTTGGACTATGTAGGTTTACTATTGGCCACTTGGACTATCTAGGTTACCTAGCAGGCACTTGGACTATGTAGGTTAACTAGCGGGCACTTGGACTATCTAGGTTACCTAGCAGGCACTTGGACTATGTACGTTTCCTAGCGGGTACTTGGACTATCTATGTTAACTAGCGGGCACTTGGACTATGTAGATTCCCTATCGGGCACTTGGACTATGTAGGTAACCTAGTGGTCACTTGAACTGTCTAGGTTACCTAGCGGGCATTTGGACTATGTAGGTTAACTAGCGAGCTCTTGGACTATCTAGGTTAACTAGCGGGCACTTGGACTATTAGGGTCCCTAGCGGGCATTTGGACTATATAGGTTACCTAGCGGGCACTTGGACTATGTAGGTTAACTAGCGGACACTTTGACTATCTAGGTTAGCTAACGGGCAATTGGACTATCTAGGTTACCTAGCGGGCACTTGGACTATGTAGGTTCCCTAGCGGGCACTTGGACTATTTAGGTTACCTAGCAGGCACTTTGACTATCTAGGTTAACTAACGGGCACTTGGACTATGGAAAGAAGTGCCTAATGGTCACCAGGACCCATGGTTAATCCAGGCGTGGTCATCTGATTCCAATCGATCAGACCTAGCTATAAATCACTTATATGTCTGGGTAATTAAAAGCAAATATAAATTTTCAAAAAAAATAACGTTGCATGGGATAGAAAGAGAATACATAACAACATCAGACATAAATATGCCTCAAGACAAACTCATTGTGCACATCCAGAATACATAATGGCTCTTGCTAAGATGCATTTCCCACTAGACCCTACCCCAAGCCAGTAAAAGCCAGAAACTCTACAGTAAACTGTGGATTGTACTACTCTGAAATGGGAGCTGTGTCTCTAGACCTAACTTGGGGCTGTTCGTGCTGAGGACTCACCAATACCTGCTGCAGTGACAACAGTCCAGGTGAGAATAAGGAAATCTGGATGACAGCCAGGATATAGGAGCACTGAGACCTCAAATTGCTTCTAGGCGAGCATGGCCTAATGGGCTTCCATTTATGCACCTCTGGCAGGAGGAGTTTGTTCTGGAAAGTAATGGTTTCTAAGGAAGTATTTCTTAAACTTTCACATGCATGCACTTACCCAGGTTCCTGGAAATCGGGCTGGGGGGCAGATTCTGATTTTGTGGGTTCAGGGTGGGGGGTCTAGGATCCAGCAGTTCTAGAGGCCCTGGTACTCTTGGGCTGTTAACCACAAGGACAGTAGTCCTAAACCACCAGCCACTCCTTGGGAGAAATATGAGGCTGTAGACTCCGGGCAAGAGTGACAGTCTGGGAAACCCACAAGGGCAGTTCTACCCTGTCCTGTAGGGTCACTATGAGTCAGCATCAACTCGATGGCATTAGCATGGGAGAAGCTAATGCTGATGTTGCTGGTTCCTTGACCTATCATACTTTGAGTGGCAAAGTCCCAAGGGCCTACCCGGATGTGATGGCCAAAAGCAGTAGTGTTCACCCTTGGTCATACTTTGGAATCCCTTAGGAGCTTTCACGCCTCCCATTGGCCTGGCGCCATCCCAGACCAATGAAGCAAGACTTAGTGGAAGCAGGATTCAGGTCACGGTCAGTGAGAAAGCCCCCTTGGCAATGCCAACGTACAGCCAGTGCAGAGTCGAACTGGTTGACGACTCCACATGACTCCATATACTTTGGTGAAGCCAGCTGTTTGGGCAAGGTTTTCAGAGTTACCACCCATGTAGACTTGTTGGTGATAGTGCATTAAATAGAGCACATGCAGTGCATTGCATGAGTGTCCTATGTCATGCAACCACATCAGGGGTATGTTGAGCCAATTTCTCTGGGAGACCAAGGGTGTTGGCTCCATCCTGAACGTTGGCAGGGTAATGGACTGACACAGAGGAAACTCATTCTCTTTGTGGTGGTGCACTAATGGGTTCTTCACAGAAGGCCAAGTCCATGGCTGCAGATGCTCACGGCGCTGAGGGAGCAGGTCAAATCCTAAGTCCGAGGTGGGTGTTTGCATATTTACATGCCCTCACTGCCATCAAGTCCATTCCAACTCACAGGCCCATGGGACTGAGTAAAATGGCCCCCGTGGGTTTCTGAGACTGTGATTCTTTAGAGGAGTAGAAAATCTCCTCTTTCTCCAGAGGAGCGGTTGGTCATTCAAACTGCTGACCTTGAGATAAACAGTCCAACTCCTGACCACTCTTGCCGTCAGAATTCTATTTATTTACACAAGTATATATATATCCTTTCCCAAAAGAACTCCACATTTTCAAATCATTCTTGACACTCATGGCCTTTTTTCCTTTATAGCCATGCCTTTGGTTGAAACACAGATATAAGAGAAATATTTATCTACTTATAGGGGTACAAAAGTAGCTTTGGTGGCATAGTGTTTGCATGTTGGGCTGCTAACACCAAAGTCAGCACTTTGAAACCACCAGCCACTCCGTGGGAAGAAGAGTCTGTCTACTCCTATAAAGAGTTACAGTCTCAGAAACTCACAGGGACAGATCTACTCTGCCTCATAGGGTCACTATGAGTCAGCATCACCTCCCTGGCAGTGAGGTAGATTTTGGTTTCATAGAGATACAAGTCAGTCCTGAGCTGCTAAAGACAAGGTTGGCAGTTTGAACCCACCAGCGGCAGAGAAAGAGGAGGCTTTCTATTCCCATAAGGAGCTACAGTTTCAGAAATACCCACAGGGGAAATTTTAACCTCTCCTGTAGGATCAATATGAGTCAGAATCGACTTATCGGTGGTGAGCAAGTGGAGGGGACCCTAAACAGGTTCCGGTGGACCTTAAGAGTTCTACTAATTGTGCATGCTCTGTAAAATGTAAACCAAGATTTTACTTTTGCAAACATTATTTTTTCTAAACACGTCTAACTGTCAAACTATACTCGCATGCGGGTCTTTGAACCTGGTCATTGGTCTGGGGAAGTGAAGGGGCCTGACATCCTTTGTTGTTGTTAGTGCTGTCCAGTCATTCTGACATCACAGGGACCTTCTTTGCAACACAAGGCAGCACTGCCCAGTCCTTTGCCAGCCTCAGGGGTAGTATGTTGGAGCCCATGGTTTCAGCTACCGTGTCCTCCAGTTCACCAAGGAGTTTCCTCTTTGTGCTGCTTACTAAACCCGTTTCTAAGGAGTCCATTCCAACTCACGGTGACGCCGTGTGGGTCAGCACCACGGGACCCCACATAATGCCTTATACCATATATATATATATATATTGTGCATAATGCCTTATACCTGGTCCCTTTGGCACCTTGTGATCGCACAGGCTGGTGTGCTTATTCCATGTGGGCTTTTTTGCTTCTGAGCCAGATGGCCGTTTGCTCACCTTCAAGCCTTTAAGACCCCAGACACTATCTCTTTTGATAGCCTCTGGCCTTTACTTCGGGGTCTTCGGTCCCTGCAGAGTGGACACATGCCTGCTGTGCGGGTATGGGACGTGTCGGAGCGCAGCCTGGTGGCGGAGCTTCAGGAGCATAAGTATGGCATGGCATGTGTGGCCTTCTCATCCAGTGCCAAGTACATTGTCTCAGTGGGCTACCAGCATGACATGATCGTCAATGTCTGGGCCTGGAAGGTGAGTGGGCTGCTGGCCTCAGGACAGGCGGGGCCGGGAGGGGAGCCAAGAAACTGCTGACCGGTGGCCTTTACTTCCGCCTGCTGGCCTCAGTCCCTTTCTAGAGAACTCTGAGCAGAAAGGAGCAACTGGGTATCTAGGATGCTGAAGAAGGGGCAGAAGGAGAGGTCAAGTTCACAGCTTGTCTAACCTTCAGTGTGTAAGTTTCTTTTCCCTCAGCTCCTAGAAGCAGAGCCTTGATTTCCCTTGACTTTCTCTCCAGAAAAACATTGTAGTGGCTTCCAACAAGGTGTCCAGTCAGGTGACAGCAGTATCCTTCTCTGAGGACTGCAGCTACTTTGTCACTGCAGGCAACCGGCACATCAAGTTCTGGTACCTCGATGACAGCAAGACCTCAAAGGTGAGGTAGCAAGTAGCCACTAGGGTGGGGTCTGCCCAGATATGTTCCACCTGCGCCCCCTTCTGCATGCTCAAAAGCCCCTTGGAAGTCTCAGCTGGGCCAGGTGCTATGTCAATATGCAAGGGAAGCCTTCTCCCTCCCTCCCCAGGGCCTGCTTTCCAGGGGGTAGCCTGCAGGGTGTGTGGGTGGCACCTGTGGTGGGTCTCCACAGGTGAATGGCACTGTACCCCTGCTGGGCCGCTCTGGGCTGCTGGGGGAACCTGCGGAACAACCTGTTCACTGATGTAGACTGTGGCTGCGGGAAGAAGACTGACAGCACCTTCTGTATCACATCCTCTGGGCAGCTGTGCGAGTTCAGTGACCCGGAGACTGTTGGACAAGTGGGTGGAGCTGAGTGTAAGTGAATGCTTTGTCGGCACCCTCCCGTCTGTCACCTCCGGGCTCCAGGGCACCTGAGTCTGCATGCACGCTGGGGGAGGCCCCAGGCGGAGGAATGTGTTTGGGAACCTCTCTGCTTGCTCGCCCTCTCTGTCTCTGCCTCTTCCTCTGCTTTCCTCTTCTGCTCAGCACACAGACAGCATCACAGTAAGTGTGCTGGCCCTGTCCGCTGCCTCTGCTGCCTTTCTCTGGGCCGGCCTTTTCTGGGTGTGTCTTTGCCCAAACCTCAGGTGCCTTATAAGGCTTGCTGACTCCTTCCCCCTAATTGCACGGGGCTGTGGGCCCTCTGGCCAGCTGCTGTTAGAGGGAGGGGCATTGAGGGGCTCTGCCCAGGGCAGCTGGCCTGCCTTGCGCTTGTCCTTGCCTCTTGGCTCATGGCTGTTGAGGTGTCCGGTGAAGGAGTGGACAGACGCCCTTGCTGACTGTGGCTTCTGTGCTCACAGACCACAGTGGCCCACTGCATCTCGGTGAGCCAGGACTACATCTTCTGCGGCTGTGCTGACGGCACCGTGTGCCTTTTCAACCCCTTCAACCTGCACTTCCTCAGCACGCTGCCCCGGCCCCATGCCCTGGGCACAGACATTGCCAGCATCACAGAGGCCAGGTGAGCGGTGTGGGTGGGCCCCTGAGTCCTGTCAGAGCCCCACTCTGTGCCAGGCCGTCCCTGGCATGCTGCAAGGAGAGGAGGGCACACATAGACCTCTGGGAAGACCCTTGCAGTCAAGCACAGGTGGGTCTTTTAGCATTTGTTGCTCACTGTGGGCAACCGTGGTAATCTGAGTCTGCAGTGTGGTAATGCATTGTCCTGTAAACACCACAGCTAGGACAGACGGGCAGTTCCTTAGGGTTTCTGAGAGAGGCTGGAAACCTGACGGAGCAGGCCTTTCTCCCTCAGGGTGGTCCTGGGTAGCAGCTAAGGTAGGAGGGTCTTATTGTAGCCTCGGGCCTTGGGTTGGGTGATTGCAGGAAGTGAAGTTTTGCTCTGGTTTCAGTGCTGTCAGGAAGCGGGGCAGTTCTGCAGTTGGGTATATTAATTTCTCATTCAGGGAAGGAGTGGGCTAAATCTGCAAATGGCAGGAAATGATATATGACCATGACTGGTTTGCACAGTGCCCTTCCTTTTCCTCTGACGTGAGTCTAGAAGGGCCTGACATCTGCTTGGCTGCATCACGGCCACACACTGTCCCCGCCTGATGTTGGGGGCTATGAAATAGCTTGTGTTCTTTTGCAGAGCCCCATGGCAAGGAATGCCAGGCCAGCCGCTGCGTTCTTTCTCCAGTGACTGCTGGCCAACCTGCTGCTCCTCCCTTTAGTGCCCCTTTGCATTAGCGCTAACTCACCAGTTTGCCCTGTCTGCCCTGGACACCCTGACCCCCTCTTTCCTCAGTCGCCTTTTCGCTGGAGTGGCCAATGCGAAGTATCGGGACACCATCACCTTGACCTTTGATCCTGCAAATCCGTGGCTGTCTTGTGTGTACAATGACCATAGTACTTATGTCTGGGGTGTGAAGGGCCCCAAGAAAGTGGGCAAGGTGTATTCAGCTCTGTATCATTCCTCCTGCGTCTGGAGTGTAGAGGTACGTGGGCCAGGTCTGCTGAGACTGACCGTGTTTCCTGGCCTACCATTAGGAGCTGGGGTTCCTCAAGTGTGGAATTTGTTTCCTCCAGCACCCTTGCTCCCCAAGCTGTGCCCCTGGGTCCCTTCGTATCTGTTAATTGGCTCTGAGGATGGGAGGGGATTTTAGTGCTGACTCATCTCAGACGTTTTTCAGTATGCCCCTGTGCAGTCTTAGCTTGGCCTCTTTGGACATGTTCCTGAACTTGACCAAACCTTAGTTTCTGCAATTGTGAAATGACATACCTGATGCATTTGATTTTTACGAACAGGAGACAATGTAAGTGGGAGATTTAGAATGCCTAGTACTTACTAGGTGCTTGGTTAATGTATATTCCTTTACTTGTTAAAGACAAGAGCTAATCATTATGACTTGCTTGCTATGGGACAAGCCGTTGCCTCCAGGGGACAGGATGGGGGAACTTTAGGCCCCCAAGGACAGAGGTTCAGGAGGGTTTAGCTGAAAAGGGTTGGGGACAAAATTTATTATCTCCAAGGGAAAGATACTAACTTGACAATGAAGAAACGGCAAAACCCACCCTTAGCCAAGTCATTAAGGTTAACATCCCGTGGCAGCAGCATGAATCTGGTGAGAGGGTACACTGAGAGGTTTCAAAATGTTCCCAGAAAATGTTATGACTCTTAAGAACTCCCAATAAAATGTTGAACAACAACAACCAACGTTGATGGAAAGTTTCTTTTAGTTCTGTTTTTCCATGCAGCCTCCTCCTAGCATTGTGTCTGGTATTCTTGACCCAAATGTATAAGGAACTTAGGATAGTCATGAGGAAACATCAGGCAACCTTCATTTGAGGTACACCTGCCAGAGTAACTTATCACACTCTCCCAGGTGTCAGGGTAGGAAAGACAAGCAAAGACTGAAAGCCATTCTAGACTGGGACAGATGACACCCATGTGCCGTGGGGGCTCCTAGGATCCTGGAGCAGAAGAAGTCCAATCGTGGGATATACAAACAAACTCATTGGCATTGGGTTGATTCCAACTCAGAGCAACCCCCGCTGGTGACATTTAAATAAAGTCTAATAATGTTGTTCCAGTGTGACCTCCGTGGTCCTTATCACTGTGTACTGTAGTGCATAAAACATTAATACGAAGGGAGACCAGGTGAGAGAGTTGAATGTGACATATCTTGACTCATTTTTCTAAAGGTTCAACCCAAAAGGTAAAGTAAAACAGCTCTTGATGGAGAGGAAAAGGTGGAAGGGGGTGGGTGATGATTCTTTCCCCCCGCTGCCTGGCACTGAACGGCCTCTCCTCTCTTCTCATTTTGCAGGGTCCACGAATTGCAGTTCCTGAGTGAAATGCTGAAGGTGGAGGCCCATGAGTCAGAGATTCTGTGCCTGGAGTACTCGAAGCCAGACACAGGTACCTGGCCCTGGCCTGGAATGGCCTTGAGTGAGCCCCTCCAGTCTGGCCAGAGCCACTGATACTTGTCCTGCCTCTTGACTATGGGGCTGATCGTTCTTTTGGCTACCAAAAGAGTTAGTGATCCTTCTTGATGTCTCTGAAGGCTTCTTGTTGTTTCTGAAGGCTTTGGGGAGGACTGCATCTCAACTCTGCCCGACTCCATGGCTCATGTGGCTTAAGGATGTGGGGCTCAGTTTCTCTGGGTGCTCTTTGCTGGGCACTCATGATGGGCTGCGATCCACAAGCTCAGCAGTTTGAAACTACCAGCCGCTCTGCAGGAGAAAGGTGGGCCTTTCTACTCCTGTAAACAGTTACAGTCTCAGAAGCCCATAGGGGGTATTCACTACGAGTCAGCATTAACTTGATAGCAGCAGATTTGATTTTTGTAAAGTCTTTTTAAAGCCAACCAAAAGCTGAATCAGTGAAGAAGATCTGCTTTAGACATTGTGCTCTTTTAAAGAATAATCTGTCTGTGATCAGATTGACACAGGAACTTGGAAGGTTAGGTGAAAAGTTTAAGGGGCAGTGAGCTTATGTGTGTGATGGAAATTTGGAATTGGAAAAGGACAGTGAGAATGGCTACATAATTTCAGAAATATAATGAATGTTAGCAAATTGTACATGTAGAAATGATCGAATTGGTATATATTTTTGTGTGCATTGTTTTAGATCAGGGAGAAGACTCGAAGTTCAAATATAATTTACAGAGACCCCCTTGTTAAATCTTGAATGGGACAAAGTCCAGAAAAAACAAATCATCTGGTTGAGGGAGACCGTAAGCATGAGGCCATAATGGGGACTGAAGGATTCACAACAGCTCGGTCACATGGAAAACAAAGGAAGCCCCTTTAAAAGTCAAGTTGCCAGCAGATCAGACCATCACAGTTGGAAATGTGACTACAGAAATGGGAAAGGGACCATGATTGGAGTAAATACATTATTGCAGACTAGAAAAGTTTACAGGACTGGTTCAGGGCCCTCCAACCATCTTGGTCAGGGCATGAACGTGCAACCTCAGTACCCCAATTCCCATCAAGGGCATACTCAGGCAAGTTCTTGAGGGCTAGACTACTCCTCACCAGGCTGGCCAGAGGAGTGGGTGGAAGCAAACAAACTCTGCCTGAGGGCAAAGCATTTTACGTTGCTAGTTCAGAGTCATGGAGCTCTAGTGCCATAGAAGGTTATGGGTTGGGCGGTTAACCACAAGGTTTCACTCTTCAAAACCACCAGCCAGCTCCAGGGAAGAAAGATGAGGCTTTCTACTCCAATAAAAATATATAGTCTGGAGATAAAAAGCCCCAATGTAAGTTAACTGGGTTGATTCCTACTAGAGGGATAATGTGTGTGGGCCAGATGCTTGCAAGGTCCCTCAAGGCAATGCTGCCAGACTGCAGTCTCTGCTCCCTGCTGGTGGAGACAATGGATTGCTTTTCTCTAAAACTTGGAACCATTAGCTTGGTTCCAGTAGGTGGAGTTCACACCCTACTGATAATGGTTCATATGGAGATCCAGAAAACAGGTCAAAGTTAAGCTGCCATTCTAAATGTAGGATCCGCCCATTTTGTCACCTGTATACCCCCAATCCCTCCTCTTCCTATTGCATGTATGCCCCTAGACCACCCCTTCTCACCGCTGTATAACATAGTCCAAGTCCTTCCTGTGATGTATGTCTTTACCCTCCCGTTTCCAATTCCCCTTGTCCTCCTTCCCTTCCCCCTCTCTCCATGTGGACCACCAAGTGGGGCTGAGGTGAGCAATGCTACCATGATATGTGTGTGACTGCATTATTGTAATATCTCTTCTATCTCTCATGCTCCCAATGACTTTAATATTTATCTCTCAACCCTTTATGTTTCCAGGGCTTTCAATGACATTAGGCATCTTTTCAATGTTTATGAATCATGCTTATGAACCTCTCTTCTGTTAGTTGTCTGTGTGTATGCATTGCCTGTATTAAAAACATATAGAACCGAGCAATTTGTCTGGAAAAATAATTTATAGAAACTTTATGTTAGATTGCCATGCGTTTTGCATAGCCAATTGTTCTTTTAAAACACTTTTCTTGTCATTGTGATACCATGCTAAAAGGTAAAAACATCTGTATATAGTCAAATAGCTTTATCTTTCCTTTAAAGACATGAACCTTCGTGTCTTGCTTAAAGTTTCCACCTCACTAAAGCTAAATTGCTACCCTCGAAAATAAATCCCTCTAAGTTTTTAATGCTTTGAATATTTTATCGCTCTAATCCTCCTGGAGTTTATTTTTGAATGTAGTATGCTCCTTCCTTTGATTTCTTGTAAATTCAGCCAATTCAACCACTCATTAACCAAAGTATTCCTTTACCACTGGATTGTTTTGCCACCTTTGCTTTGCATAGCATATAGTTCTAAATTATATCCCAGACTACTGAATTATTTGCCAGAGTGGCTTTACTAATTGTACACTGGCATCACAACACGCGGGAGCTTCGGAAAGATCGTGGGAGAAAGGAATGAAAAGAGAAGATAATTTCCCATGAATTTTTGAAGCTTCCTCGTACAGGTGCTTTACAGTAAGTCGACATTAGGGTTTATAATCAATAAAAAATTCAACTGTGATCCAAGAATGAGGGGCGTGACATTTCCTGGTTGAGACAAAAGCGAACAGGCGAGCAGAATACGAAAAGAATTGGTTAACCGATGAAACTGCAGCCAAGTGTTAGCTGTTATCACAAAAATGAACACACAGAATATTCTTGAACTTGGAAGTGGGAACTTCAGCCTTTCAACGGCCATCGACGGTGCGGGGCAACATCCCCGCACTCCTACGCTCAGGAAGGGGGTTCTGGGGTCTGCGGCGCCGCGGGGCACAAGTGGGGCGAAGGGCTGCGAGGGAACGCCGAGGCAGAGGGGTCCCCGCGAGGCGGCTGCGGGCCGCTCCAGAAGGCAGGGGTCCGGGGGCTCTGCGGTCCCTCAGGACCCTCCAGGAGAGGCTCCAGAAAGGCAGCTGGAGGCCCCGGCCGGCCGTGCAGCTCGCTGGGAGGCGCGGGCGCACGTGCTCCGCCGGTCCGGGCGGCGGGGGCGGCTGAACGGGCCCTGGCCGTGGGCGGCGGGCGGCGGGCGGGCGCAGTGCGGCGCCGGGCAGGCGGGAGGTGACCGCGCGGGGCGGTCGCGGCGGCTGGGGCTACTGACGGCACACGGATCCGGAGCGCACTGCGCGGGGCGGGGCGCCGCGCAGGTGAGAGCGGCAGCGGACCCGGATGCGGCGCGGCTGAGGGCGGCCGAGGGCGGGGGGTCGCGGCGGCTAGCTCTTGGAGATCCCGGCCGGAGGCTCCGGCGCCGGTGCTGCGCTTCCTGCCGGCTCGAAGAACGAGCCCGAGCCTGGCCGCCCTCGGGATGCCTTGCTGAGGCTCCGCCGGACGTCCCCAACAGGGGGGGGGCGGGGCGGGGCGCGTTCGGGCGCCTCCTGAGGGCGCCTCAGTGGAAGCGGCGTTGGCGCCGTGGAGTCTACGCGGGCGGCCCAACCCGCCTGCCACTCAGGTGTCTTTTTGCACGGAAGTGAGTTTTAGGAGCGGGAAACCTGTGGTGGGCGTGACTGACGTGTTTTTAAATCATTTTCTATACATTTAAAGCTGTAAAGGCAAAACTTCATGATCCAATTAATATAGCCAAAAATTCAGGCTTGATAGAAACATTTAGAATCCAGCCACTGGGGGTAAAGTCCCCTTATTCCCATCTGTTATTGGAGGAAGGTATGAGAGAGATTGGATACTGCGGTGGGAAGAAATAGAGCCAAATAGGAATGTCTGCTTCTATAGGGAGAATGTATCAGCCATGCGCTCACTTTAAGGCAGCACAGCTTTAAGGGAGAATCTGTGGAAATGATAGATTACCGCAGGAACATGAACTTGGAGTATATCTCCAACTAACAGAGTGGTGGTCTTCCAGCCATGGAACATTAGTCTCCCAGATTCCCTCTGTACCAGTCAGGGAATAAGTCCCAGTATTATTTCCCTTGGTGCTAGTATCCCACATTTCCCCTCTCTGCATTATGTTTAAGATTCAATAGTGTCACGGAGGCAACATGGTCTCTTTTCATATCTATTAGCTTCCTATAGAAGTGACATGAGACTGCAAGCATCACAATTATGATAAAAAACACAGTCAGACTGGAACTTAAGCTATGTGAAGTACTTTGCCCCCAAGCTCGCGGGTCCAACCCTTCCATGCTACTCATCAATTGCTTAATCACATCAGAGCCAGGAGAAGCCTCAAGCTTGTCTTTGAATGTATAGAAAATATCCTTTTTAAGCTGATCAGTATCTAATGAAATGTTTCCCTTAAACCCTTGCAAATGTTTCCTAATCAAATTCCAATCATGCAATGTCTTATTATAAGGATAAGTGGTTATACAGAAATCAGTTACATTCCAATCACATTATAGCATTGACAAATTCAAAATCTTGATCTTTCAGCAAAGCAGTCTGCAGTAATGTAGGGACTTTATGGATGTGCTTTATACAATTGATGTATGTATACGTATGGATTGTGGTAAGAGTTGTATGAGTCCCTAATAAAATGTAAAAGAAGAAAAGAGAAAAAAAATGATTAGGGCAAAGACTGTACAGATGTGCTTTATACAATTGATGTATGTATATATATGAACGGTGAAAAGAATTGTATGAGCCCCAATAAATTGTTAAAATTAAAAAAAAATTCATTAAAAAAAAATTAAATTAAATTAAAAAAAAATGAGTAAATGAACTTTGTCACACATAAGATTCCTCTTCTCCTTCTGTTTTAACAATTTAAATAGTAAAGCATTGCTAGATCTTGAACCAGTAAAAGTACTAGTTAGATAACCTTCATTGTTATGTAAATACCGGCTCCCATCCCTCAGAGAATTAAGAGAGCTAACTAATTGGGAGAACTTCTTATCATACTTTGAAAGACTGAAAAAATTCTTAATAAATTTGTTCAGCTGATCTTGAAGTAACTTACCAAGCAGACATTTTTTCTCCAGGCTTACCAATAAGGTTATAGGCTCAATTGAGCCGTTTTGCCTTTCAGGCTTCTCACACTGTATGATTTTACCTTGCAATATTCTGTCTTGGTTAACTTCACTCATTCCCTCTATGCTGGCTTTAGGGGAAGTTAATGGGAGGGCCTTAGGCCCCCCTGAATGCCCTAAGGAAATGACCCGGCATCCACAGTTAACAAACCTTTTTCCTTCCATTTCTAATTCCATGTGGGGGCGCTGTTTCTCCACAACAGCAGTCCAGAAGACTGCTTGATTTATAGGGTGGTCAAACTTCTCAAGTACTCTTTCCTGATAGGTATAAATTTTTACTCTAGAAATGCAAGGAAGGGAAAATTGGCTTAAGCGATCCTACATTTTTACAAACCATGGTATATCAGAACTCATTACTGCCTTAATTTCTTCTTCACAATCCTGACCAATAACTCCAGCAACACCTTGAGAATTTATGTTGGACTTTCTTTTTTTTTTTTTTCTTGACTTTCTTAATAAACTTCCTATAGTTCTTTTAGGTAGTGGACCCCAATTACTGCTCTTCATTTCTGATTCAATCACAGTTTTGGGCTTTTTCTTACAACTCTTATCAACTCCAGTATCAATTTTAATTTCTTGAGTACTAAGGTTAAATCTTCCTGATAGAAACTGTATTAATCTTTCAATAAGAGGTCCCTGCTTTTGAGGATCAAGCTCCTGTGAAGGCTTCTGAGCCATCTCTTGGTTATTCAAACCAACTGCAGTGAGAACAGAGACTAGGTTTTTGCCTCTTTGGCTAGGTCTGTTCTCCTGCTGTGAGGCTGCTAGATAAAGGCGATTTCTCTCAAAGATCTTCTTTGCTCCAGTAGGCAGACACCTTGCCTACCACGCTCTGCTATGAGGGCTCTGCATCAAGCTTCTTCCACTATTTTCCCGCCGGGAAGTCTTTGCTAATGGCGACCCTTCACGGTTGATTTTTGAACGACATTGGCTCGCCCAATGAGTTCCCTTCCTACAATGGAGGCAGAGTTCAGGTTCGTTTAAACCCGATCTCCATGGTCCTGGCCCATGCTCTGACATTGGCCGCAGCCTGCTCTGCCTACACTCTTTTGAAGATGACTTGTCTTCCCACAACTAAAGCACTTTCTTCCAGGTCTGATATAGTTTGCCAATGAAGCTGCCATGAGGTCTGCCTTGTATTCCTCTGCCTCTACATTCCTGCATATCCTAAAATAACCCAGCAAAGTGCCCTGTTCGCTGTAGGGATGCAAGGCATTTTTACAGTGCTTATTAGAGAAATCATAAGATAGCTTGTGCACTAGGTCTCTTACTGCCTGAACATTCTTCACACATTTGGAAATAGCATCTTCCAGTCGGGACACAAAGTCAGCGTAACGCTCATCATATTCTGTTGTCTTATAGCCCTGTAACGCGGCGTTCTCTCTTCTGATGGAATTATCTTTTCCCAGGCCCTTAAGCAAACCTCATGTATCTGTCCTATTGTCTGTTCAGTAAACTGTAGTTGAGACTCAACTGTAATATAATTTGCATCCCCTAGCAATTGATGAATTCCTATATCTATCCCATCCTCAGCATTCTTCCCAGCTCTTGCAAGGGCTGCTTCCTTCCATAGCATTTGATATCACAAGCATTCTGAAGAGTAAAGACAAATTCTCACTAAAGCTTTCCAATCTGTAGGGGTCCAGCTGTCAGACTCTGCTAGAGCCCTTATCATGCTAATTACAAAATGTGAGTCTGGGCCGTAGTCATTGATTGCCTGCTTGAGATCTTTTAGCAACTTAAAAGGCAAAGGCACTGTGAATTCCTTTTGGTTCTAACAGGATAAGACATCTTGCATTCTAAATCTTCTTCTGCAATCCCTCTTCCTACTCTGGAGAGTAAAGGTGCTTTCCTATACTTTGCTTCTTTACGTCTATTCTCTGAGCTACTCTTTTCAATCTGGATATCTTGGAGTTCCACTTCCTGAACTTCACCTTCTGTGCTAGCTCTCCTAGTTTGCATTTCTTTGGAGCTAATCTCTCTACCTTCAGGGCTGGCTTGCTTGATTGTTTTACAATCTCTGGCCTTTCTTACACTAAATTCCAGCAGGGGAGCAGTTGCTTTTACTATGTCCCCTTCTGACTCAGGCTCATTCTTTTAGCTCTGCCTAAAATCTTCTCATCTGCCTGAAACCCGTTCTCACTGCTTCTCATCTGATTTAAATTTGGGCATCTTAGACGTTGCCTGTTCTGCTTCTTGGCTTTCTCTACCTTTGAAAGCAAGGGAGCTTCCTGGGATTGTTTAATAGCCATGCTTTGGATCTTGCAATCCACTGCCTCTAGTACTGTATCACCTTTAAACCTTCGGAGTCTGCAGTCTCGCGAGAGCATACAGGCTTTGGCAATGAGGTTCTGTTCTAGAATTGGAGGCTTTAGATAACAAACCAATCCCTGCCTTTTCAGTTTTTCCTAAAGTTTCATAACCTAAATCATGCTTATTCACAGACACTTTAGCTTGCTTTGCTAGATTTGAATAGACACAAGACTTCTCACTAGACTGTTCATCCTTATTCTCTTCCTCCTGCAAAAGTTTTAAAACCATCTTAACTTGTACCCACAAAGACCACTTCTCCATAGGGATACTCTCCCCATCTCTGTGCTTCCTTTAAGTTGACAATGACCTCCTCCCAGGTCTCTAAATCAAAAGTTCCTTCCTCTGAGAACCATGAATTATACCTTTTTACTACTTTTAGAAAACATTGTATCTTTTTCTTCGTTACTTTTACACCTTGTCTTTTCAGTAAGTAGAGAGCATGGTACCATAAGTTTCAGGTTTACTTTTACCTTGCTCCCATTATCCTCTTTAAAATTCTAATTCACTATTTCCACTACTTCTCTGTCAATCCCCACACCGGATCCTCACTTCACACAATTTTCAAATTCACTCTACGTACCAATGGGGCCATATAATTGTTATATGGGATATAACTCATATTGTCCCACGTTGTGTGCCATTTGTCTGGGGAAGCCCGCCTTGTACTGGGGCTCCAGCCTCCAGCCCAGTCCTTGAGCCTCCTGCCTGGTCTCCATCCCACCTCCCTTCGTCCACACTGAGCGTGGACCTGGCTGGTAAGATCATGGCCATCCAGGAGGTGAGCATGCTACCATGAATTGTGTCTGACTGCATTATTGTAATGTCTCTTCTATCGCTCATGCTCCCGGTGACTTTAATATAATATTTATATATCTCAACCATACAATTGTGCTTATTGAACCCAAGATTACTGGTGGGGGGCTGGCACCCCAACTCATACCACAGTACATACCATTTGTCTAGTTCTTCAATGCTTCCTCTCCCGCTCACTCCCTCCAACTATCATGACCTCAGCTCTACCTTACAAAGCCGGCTAGACCAGAGCATGTACACTGGTACAGATAAGAACTCTCAACACACAGAATCCAGGACAGATAAACCCTTCAGGAACAGTAATGGAAGTAGTGATAACATGAGGGTAGGGATGAGATAGAGGGAACTGATAGCAATGATTGATGTATTAACACTCACACCCCAGGGGGACAAGCAACAGAAACATTGGTGAAGTGAGACCTTGGACATTGTAAAATATGAAAGTATAATTTATCAAGGTTTCATGAGGGTGGGAGAGTGGGAGAGAAGGGGGGAAAAGGAGCTGATACCAAGGGGTCAAGTATAAAGAAAATGATGATGGTACCGTAGGTACAAATGTGCTTGATACAATTGATGTATGCATTGTTATAAGTGGTGTAAGAGCCCCCGATAAAATGACTTAATTTTTTAAAAGTGTTTAGGTAGATCTTGATGGAGGATAGATTGAGAAACAATAGTTTCAGAATTTGATAATTTTGCTTAATAATCAAACTGAAAACTCACTGCCATTGCATCTTTTGTGACTCACAGCAACCCTGACTTTCGGCAACCCTATTGGACAGGGTAGAGCAGCCCCTGTGAGTTTCTGAGACTGCAACTCTTTACAGGGGTAGAAAGCCCTAACGTTTCTCTCTCAGAGCGGGTGGTGGTTTTGAACTATGTGGGTAGCAGCCCAAGTGAAAACCACTATGCCACCAGGGCTCCCTGTGCCACATAGCGGGAGCTGTTGTTTTCCCAAACATTCACTTGGCTATTTCTTTTATAAGAAGCCAAGTAATTTGGCAGCTTATTTCTGTTCCAGTTTTCTTATATAGAAAATGTGGTGACAGTGTGAACCTGTTTGTTGTAGTTTATGTGAACATAATTGAGTGATCTAGACCAAGTGAGCTAGACCAAGTGAGCTGACTGGTCAAAAATCAGACCTGTGGATTGCCAAATTGGTTCTGCTGAGATTGGGGCTTTCCTGGATCCACAGGCTTCCTCCAAGCTGTGTCCGAGAAGCTCTGCATTTTAGAGCTACATTTTATAGTTGAAAGAGAGGCCTAAGGAGGGAGGGAGTCCTTAAGCTCTAAGACCTTAATGCTGTCATTGCTGTCCTCTTTTAGTGTACCTGCAGTTTCCACACTGCAGTGGGAACCATTGAAACAGCTGTTCTCATTCTCTGAGATGGTGTGCCACCCCACTCCATACCACCACCACCTCATCCCTTTCTCTTATTGTAGAGATAATGCCCCTTCCATATGTATCTCAGATATTCAATTAATGAAGAAAGACAAAAGTAGGAGAAATGATTTAGATGAAGGAGACCATAAGCATGAGGCCATAATGGGGTCCAAAGGCTGTGTGGCCATGTCGCTAATTATAGAAATGGATGAAATCTGCCACAAAAATGTGATTGGAGGCAGAGCAATTCATCACTCTCTCAGGCAGGACTACATAAGTGAGAATGGGGCCATTATGGAGACGATCACAGATTAGAAAGGCTTACTGGATTTGTTCTGGGGCCTTCCGACCACTATAACTCATGACCATAGGGTCTTAGACTTTCCCAATTTCCATTGAGGACCTTCCCAGGGAAGTCCCAGAGGGCAGATTGCTCCTCTCTGCTCTGGCTAGTTGTTGTTGCGTGCCATTGAGGACACTTGGACTCGTCGTGACCTCACATACAACCGAATGAAACACTGTAGGGTCGTGCACCATCCTCACAATTGTTCCTGTGCCTGAACCACCGATGAAGCCACTGAGTCCATCCACTTCTTCGAGGACCTCCTCTGTTTCATGGCTTCTCCACTGTACCAAATAGGATGTCCTTCTCCAGGGACTGGTCTCTCCTGACAACATGTCCAAAGTATGTAAGATGGCGTCTTGCCATCCTTGCCTCTAAGCAGCACTCTGGCCTTATTTCTTCTGATACAGATTGGTCAGTCCTTCAGCAGTCCATGGTACTGTCAGTAGTCTTCTGGTGGACCACAATTCGATGCATCTGTTCTTCTACAGCCTTCCTTATTCAGTGTCTAACTTTCACATGCATATGATGCAATGGAAAATAGCATGGCTTAGGTCATGTGCACCTTAGTCCTCAGAGTAACATCATTGTTCTTCAACACTATAAAGAGGTTTTCTGCAGCAGATTTACCCATTACAATACATCTTTTGATCTCCTGACTGCTGTTTCTATGAACATTGATAGTGGATCTAAGCAAGACAAAATCCTTGACAACTGAAGCCCTTTTCTCTGTTTATCACCTATTGGTCCAGTTTTGGGGATTTTGGTCTTCCTTATATTGAATTGTAACCCATATTGAAGGCTGCAATCCTTGATCTTCAGCAAGTGGTTCAATTCCTCCTCACTTTCAGCAAACAAATGGTGTCATATATGCACACAAGCAGGCTCCCAAAAGTTAGTGGAACAAGGAATCAAAAGAGAATGGAATTTTTCAGGGACTTTTTGAAATACCAGTGTGTGTGTGTGTGAGAGAGAGAGAGAGAGAGAGAGAGAGAGAGAGAGAGAGAGAGAGAGAGAGAGAGAGAGAGGAGATGTGGGCATAAAACAAACATCAAGCAACATAAGGGAGAATGCTGTTGGCTGCTGTTGAACTGATTCCGGTGCGCATGCACAGTGACCTGCTGTGTGCACCATAGTGACCCCTCAGAAGCAGATCATCAAGCCTACCTTTCAACTGAAATTCTGAGAATTCACAATTTTCAGAAGTATGTGGATAACAGTGAAAGCCAAAATTCTATTTGCACAGTCCCCACGTGGATTAAGCTTCCAGTGAATTCCTTCAGACCATTGACCAGGGATGTGAACACTCTTGCCACCAGGCAGAGGGCATTGGAAAGTGGATTACCCCTTAGGCAGCCCATGGTGGGGCTTAGAGACTTGCCTAAGTGTATCCTTGAATCGAGGCTGCCATTCTGGGCTGCACGGTCATGAGTCATGCCCCCAAAGCCTTGGTTGTTTGGCCCTGGACCACTCTTGTAAACTGTCCTGTTTAACACAGGTCCCAATCCTTGTCCTATTCTTGCTTCTGTAGTCCCACCTGGAACTGTGATGTTGGGATCTGCCGCCATGTCCTTTCAAGTCTGTGAATCTCAGATAACCCTTACATATCAATAAGACCTCTTGCTAATAGTTTCCCTCCCCTCATCTCGATGGCATGTGTTGGCCCTTGGACTATCTAGGTTACCTAGCGGGCATTTGGATTATGTAGGCTCCCTAGCGGGAATTTGGACTATATAGATTACCTAGCGGGCAATTAGACTTTGTAGGTTATCTAGCGGGCACTTTGACTATCTAGGTTACCTAGCTAGCACTTGAACTATCTACGTTACCTAGCGGTTACTTGGAGTATGTTGGTTACCTACCGGGCTGTTGGACTATCTAGGTTACCTAGCCGGCACTTGGGCTATCTAGGTTAACTAACGGGCACTTGGACTATGTAGGTTCCCTAGCGGGCCCTTGGACTATGTAAGTTCCCTAGCGGGCACTTGGACTATGTGGGTTCCCTAGCGGGCATTAGGACTATCTGGGTTACCTAACGGGCACTTGGACTATGTAGGTTAACTAGCGGGCTTTGGACTATGTAGGTTACCTAGCGGACACTTGGACTATGTAGGTTCCCTATCGTTCACTTGGAGAATGTAGGTTAACTAAGGGGCACTAGGACAATGTAGGTTACCTAGCGGGCCTTGGGACTATCTAGGTTACCTAGGGGGAACTTGGACTATGTAGGTTTACTATTGGCCACTTGGACTATCTAGGTTACCTAGCAGGCACTTGGACTATGTAGGTTAACTAGCGGGCACTTGGACTATCTAGGTTACCTAGCAGGCACTTGGACTATGTACGTTTCCTAGCGGGTACTTGGACTATCTATGTTAACTAGCGGGCACTTGGACTATGTAGATTCCCTATCGGGCACTTGGACTATGTAGGTAACCTAGTGGTCACTTGAACTGTCTAGGTTACCTAGCGGGCATTTGGACTATGTAGGTTAACTAGCGAGCTCTTGGACTATCTAGGTTAACTAGCGGGCACTTGGACTATTAGGGTCCCTAGCGGGCATTTGGACTATATAGGTTACCTAGCGGGCACTTGGACTATGTAGGTTAACTAGCGGACACTTTGACTATCTAGGTTAGCTAACGGGCAATTGGACTATCTAGGTTACCTAGCGGGCACTTGGACTATGTAGGTTCCCTAGCGGGCACTTGGACTATTTAGGTTACCTAGCAGGCACTTTGACTATCTAGGTTAACTAACGGGCACTTGGACTATGGAAAGAAGTGCCTAATGGTCACCAGGACCCATGGTTAATCCAGGCGTGGTCATCTGATTCCAATCGATCAGACCTAGCTATAAATCACTTATATGTCTGGGTAATTAAAAGCAAATATAAATTTTCAAAAAAAATAACGTTGCATGGGATAGAAAGAGAATACATAACAACATCAGACATAAATATGCCTCAAGACAAACTCATTGTGCACATCCAGAATACATAATGGCTCTTGCTAAGATGCATTTCCCACTAGACCCTACCCCAAGCCAGTAAAAGCCAGAAACTCTACAGTAAACTGTGGATTGTACTACTCTGAAATGGGAGCTGTGTCTCTAGACCTAACTTGGGGCTGTTCGTGCTGAGGACTCACCAATACCTGCTGCAGTGACAACAGTCCAGGTGAGAATAAGGAAATCTGGATGACAGCCAGGATATAGGAGCACTGAGACCTCAAATTGCTTCTAGGCGAGCATGGCCTAATGGGCTTCCATTTATGCACCTCTGGCAGGAGGAGTTTGTTCTGGAAAGTAATGGTTTCTAAGGAAGTATTTCTTAAACTTTCACATGCATGCACTTACCCAGGTTCCTGGAAATCGGGCTGGGGGGCAGATTCTGATTTTGTGGGTTCAGGGTGGGGGGTCTAGGATCCAGCAGTTCTAGAGGCCCTGGTACTCTTGGGCTGTTAACCACAAGGACAGTAGTCCTAAACCACCAGCCACTCCTTGGGAGAAATATGAGGCTGTAGACTCCGGGCAAGAGTGACAGTCTGGGAAACCCACAAGGGCAGTTCTACCCTGTCCTGTAGGGTCACTATGAGTCAGCATCAACTCGATGGCATTAGCATGGGAGAAGCTAATGCTGATGTTGCTGGTTCCTTGACCTATCATACTTTGAGTGGCAAAGTCCCAAGGGCCTTCCCGGATGTGATGGCCAAAAGCAGTAGTGTTCACCCTTGGTCATACTTTGGAATCCCTTAGGAGCTTTCAAGCCTCCCATTGGCCTGGCGCCATCCCAGACCAATGAAGCAAGACTTAGTGGAAGCAGGATTCAGGTCACGGTCAGTGAGAAAGCCCCCTTGGCAATGCCAACGTACAGCCAGTGCAGAGTCGAACTGGTCGACGACTCCACATGACTCCATATACTTTGGTGAAGCCAGCTGTTTGGGCAAGGTTTTCAGAGTTACCACCCATGTAGACTTGTTGGTGATAGTGCATTAAATAGAGCACATGCAGTGCATTGCATGAGTGTCCTATGTCATGCAACCACATCAGGGGTATGTTGAGCCAATTTCTCTGGGAGACCAAGGGTGTTGGCTCCATCCTGAACGTTGGCAGGGTAATGGACTGACACAGAGGAAACTCATTCTCTTTGTGGTGGTGCACTAATGGGTTCTTCACAGAAGGCCAAGTCCATGGCTGCAGATGCTCACGGGGCTGAGGGAGCAGGTCAAATCCTAAGTCCGAGGTGGGTGTTTGCATATTTACATGCCCTCACTGCCATCAAGTCCATTCCAACTCACAGGCCCATGGGACTGAGTAAAATGGCCCCCGTGGGTTTCTGAGACTGTGATTCTTTAGAGGAGTAGAAAATCTCCTCTTTCTCCAGAGGAGCGGTTGGTCATTCAAACTGCTGACCTTGAGATAAACAGTCCAACTCCTGACCACTCTTGCCGTCAGAATTCTATTTATTTACACAAGTATATATATATCCTTTCCCAAAAGAACTCCACATTTTCAAATCATTCTTGACACTCATGGCCTTTTTTCCTTTATAGCCATGCCTTTGGTTGAAACACAGATATAAGAGAAATATTTATCTACTTATAGGGGTACAAAAGTAGCTTTGGTGGCATAGTGTTTGCATGTTGGGCTGCTAACACCAAAGTCAGCACTTTGAAACCACCAGCCACTCCGTGGGAAGAAGAGTCTGTCTACTCCTATAAAGAGTTACAGTCTCAGAAACTCACAGGGACAGATCTACTCTGCCTCATAGGGTCACTATGAGTCAGCATCACCTCCCTGGCAGTGAGGTAGATTTTGGTTTCATAGAGATACAAGTCAGTCCTGAGCTGCTAAAGACAAGGTTGGCAGTTTGAACCCACCAGCTGCAGAGAAAGAGGAGGCTTTCTATTCCCATAAGGAGCTACAGTTTCAGAAATACCCACAGGGGAAATTTTAACCTCTCCTGTAGGATCAATATGAGTCAGAATCGACTTATCGGTGGTGAGCAAGTGGAGGGGACCCTAAACAGGTTCCGGTGGACCTTAAGAGTTCTACTAATTGTGCATGCTCTGTAAAATGTAAACCAAGATTTTACTTTTGCAAACATTATTTTTTCTAAACACGTCTAACTGTCAAACTATACTCGCATGCGGGTCTTTGAACCTGGTCATTGGTCTGGGGAAGTGAAGGGGCCTGACATCCTTTGTTGTTGTTAGTGCTGTCCAGTCATTCTGACATCACAGGGACCTTCTTTGCAACACAAGGCAGCACTGCCCAGTCCTTTGCCAGCCTCAGGGGTAGTATGTTGGAGCCCATGGTTTCAGCTACCGTGTCCTCCAGTTCACCAAGGAGTTTCCTCTTTGTGCTGCTTACTAAACCCGTTTCTAAGGAGTCCATTCCAACTCACGGTGACGCCGTGTGGGTCAGCACCACGGGACCACACATAATGCCTTATACCATATATATATATATATATATATACATATATTGTGCATAATGCCTTATACCTGGTCCCTTTGGCACCTTGTGATCGCACAGGCTGGTGTGCTTATTCCATGTGGGCTTTTTTGCTTCTGAGCCAGATGGCCGTTTGCTCACCTTCAAGCCTTTAAGACCCCAGACACTATCTCTTTTGATAGCCTCTGGCCTTTACTTCGGGGTCTTCGGTCCCTGCAGAGTGGACACATGCCTGCTGTGCGGGTATGGGACGTGTCGGAGCGCAGCCTGGTGGCGGAGCTTCAGGAGCATAAGTATGGCATGGCATGTGTGGCCTTCTCATCCAGTGCCAAGTACATTGTCTCAGTGGGCTACCAGCATGACATGATCGTCAATGTCTGGGCCTGGAAGGTGAGTGGGCTGCTGGCCTCAGGACAGGCGGGGCCGGGAGGGGAGCCAAGAAACTGCTGACCGGTGGCCTTTACTTCCGCCTGCTGGCCTCAGTCCCTTTCTAGAGAACTCTGAGCAGAAAGGAGCAACTGGGTATCTAGGATGCTGAAGAAGGGGCAGAAGGAGAGGTCAAGTTCACAGCTTGTCTAACCTTCAGTGTGTAAGTTTCTTTTCCCTCAGCTCCTAGAAGCAGAGCCTTGATTTCCCTTGACTTTCTCTCCAGAAAAACATTGTAGTGGCTTCCAACAAGGTGTCCAGTCAGGTGACAGCAGTATCCTTCTCTGAGGACTGCAGCTACTTTGTCACTGCAGGCAACCGGCACATCAAGTTCTGGTACCTCGATGACAGCAAGACCTCAAAGGTGAGGCAGCAAGTAGCCACTAGGGTGGGGTCTGCCCAGATATGTTCCACCTGCGCCCCCTTCTGCATGCTCAAAAGCCCCTTGGAAGTCTCAGCTGGGCCAGGTGCTATGTCAATATGCAAGGGAAGCCTTCTCCCTCCCTCCCCAGGGCCTGCTTTCCAGGGGGTAGCCTGCAGGGTGTGTGGGTGGCACCTGTGGTGGGTCTCCACAGGTGAATGGCACTGTACCCCTGCTGGGCCGCTCTGGGCTGCTGGGGGAACCTGCGGAACAACCTGTTCACTGATGTAGACTGTGGCTGCGGGAAGAAGACTGACAGCACCTTCTGTATCACATCCTCTGGGCAGCTGTGCGAGTTCAGTGACCCGGAGACTGTTGGACAAGTGGGTGGAGCTGAGTGTAAGTGAATGCTTTGTCGGCACCCTCCCGTCTGTCACCTCCGGGCTCCAGGGCACCTGAGTCTGCATGCACGCTGGGGGAGGCCCCAGGCGGAGGAATGTGTTTGGGAACCTCTCTGCTTGCTCGCCCTCTCTGTCTCTGCCTCTTCCTCTGCTTTCCTCTTCTGCTCAGCACACAGACAGCATCACAGTAAGTGTGCTGGCCCTGTCCGCTGCCTCTGCTGCCTTTCTCTGGGCCGGCCTTTTCTGGGTGTGTCTTTGCCCAAACCTCAGGTGCCTTATAAGGCTTGCTGACTCCTTCCCCCTAATTGCAGGGGGCTGTGGGCCCTCTGGCCAGCTGCTGTTAGAGGGAGGGGCATTGAGGGGCTCTGCCCAGGGCAGCTGGCCTGCCTTGCGCTTGTCCTTGCCTCTTGGCTCATGGCTGTTGAGGTGTCCGGTGAAGGAGTGGACAGACGCCCTTGCTGACTGTGGCTTCTGTGCTCACAGACCACAGTGGCCCACTGCATCTCGGTGAGCCAGGACTACATCTTCTGCGGCTGTGCTGACGGCACCGTGTGCCTTTTCAACCCCTTCAACCTGCACTTCCTCAGCACGCTGCCCCGGCCCCATGCCCTGGGCACAGACATTGCCAGCATCACAGAGGCCAGGTGAGCGGTGTGGGTGGGCCCCTGAGTCCTGTCAGAGCCCCACTCTGTGCCAGGCCGTCCCTGGCATGCTGCAAGGAGAGGAGGGCACACATAGACCTCTGGGAAGACCCTTGCAGTCAAGCACAGGTGGGTCTTTTAGCATTTGTTGCTCACTGTGGGCAACCGTGGTAATCTGAGTCTGCAGTGTGGTAATGCATTGTCCTGTAAACACCACAGCTAGGACAGACGGGCAGTTCCTTAGGGTTTCTGAGAGAGGCTGGAAACCTGACGGAGCAGGCCTTTCTCCCTCAGGGTGGTCCTGGGTAGCAGCTAAGGTAGGAGGGTCTTATTGTAGCCTCGGGCCTTGGGTTGGGTGATTGCAGGAAGTGAAGTTTTGCTCTGGTTTCAGTGCTGTCAGGAAGCGGGGCAGTTCTGCAGTTGGGTATATTAATTTCTCATTCAGGGAAGGAGTGGGCTAAATCTGCAAATGGCAGGAAATGATATATGACCATGACTGGTTTGCACAGTGCCCTTCCTTTTCCTCTGACGTGAGTCTAGAAGGGCCTGACATCTGCTTGGCTGCATCACGGCCACACACTGTCCCCGCCTGATGTTGGGGGCTATGAAATAGCTTGTGTTCTTTTGCAGAGCCCCATGGCAAGGAATGCCAGGCCAGCCGCTGCGTTCTTTCTCCAGTGACTGCTGGCCAACCTGCTGCTCCTCCCTTTAGTGCCCCTTTGCATTAGCGCTAACTCACCAGTTTGCCCTGTCTGCCCTGGACACCCTGACCCCCTCTTTCCTCAGTCGCCTTTTCGCTGGAGTGGCCAATGCGAAGTATCGGGACACCATCACCTTGACCTTTGATCCTGCAAATCCGTGGCTGTCTTGTGTGTACAATGACCATAGTACTTATGTCTGGGGTGTGAAGGGCCCCAAGAAAGTGGGCAAGGTGTATTCAGCTCTGTATCATTCCTCCTGCGTCTGGAGTGTAGAGGTACGTGGGCCAGGTCTGCTGAGACTGACCGTGTTTCCTGGCCTACCATTAGGAGCTGGGGTTCCTCAAGTGTGGAATTTGTTTCCTCCAGCACCCTTGCTCCCCAAGCTGTGCCCCTGGGTCCCTTCGTATCTGTTAATTGGCTCTGAGGATGGGAGGGGATTTTAGTGCTGACTCATCTCAGACGTTTTTCAGTATGCCCCTGTGCAGTCTTAGCTTGGCCTCTTTGGACATGTTCCTGAACTTGACCAAACCTTAGTTTCTGCAATTGTGAAATGACATACCTGATGCATTTGATTTTTACGAACAGGAGACAATGTAAGTGGGAGATTTAGAATGCCTAGTACTTACTAGGTGCTTGGTTAATGTATATTCCTTTACTTGTTAAAGACAAGAGCTAATCATTATGACTTGCTTGCTATGGGACAAGCCGTTGCCTCCAGGGGACAGGATGGGGGAACTTTAGGCCCCCAAGGACAGAGGTTCAGGAGGGTTTAGCTGAAAAGGGTTGGGGACAAAATTTATTATCTCCAAGGGAAAGATACTAACTTGACAATGAAGAAACGGCAAAACCCACCCTTAGCCAAGTCATTAAGGTTAACATCCCGTGGCAGCAGCATGAATCTGGTGAGAGGGTACACTGAGAGGTTTCAAAATGTTCCCAGAAAATGTTATGACTCTTAAGAACTCCCAATAAAATGTTGAACAACAACAACCAACGTTGATGGAAAGTTTCTTTTAGTTCTGTTTTTCCATGCAGCCTCCTCCTAGCATTGTGTCTGGTATTCTTGACCCAAATGTATAAGGAACTTAGGATAGTCATGAGGAAACATCAGGCAACCTTCATTTGAGGTACACCTGCCAGAGTAACTTATCACACTCTCCCAGGTGTCAGGGTAGGAAAGACAAGCAAAGACTGAAAGCCGTTCTAGACTGGGACAGATGACACCCATGTGCCGTGGGGGCTCCTGGGATCCTGGAGCAGAAGAAGTACATTCGTGGGATAAACAAACAAACTCATTGGCATTGGGTTGATTCCAACTCAGAGCAACCCCCGCTGGTGACATTTAAATAAAGTCTAATAATGTTGTACCAGTGTGACCTCCGTGGTCCTTATCACTGTGTACTGTAGTGCATAAAACATTAATACGAAGGGAGACCAGGTGAGAGAGTTGAATGTGACATATCTTGACTCATTTTTCTAAAGGTTCAACCCAAAAGGTAAAGTAAAACAGCTCTTGATGGAGAGGAAAAGGTGGAAGGGGGTGGGTGATGATTCTTTCCCCCCGCTGCCTGGCACTGAACGGCCTCTCCTCTCTTCTCATTTTGCAGGGTCCACGAATTGCAGTTCCTGAGTGAAATGCTGAAGGTGGAGGCCCATGAGTCAGAGATTCTGTGCCTGGAGTACTCGAAGCCAGACACAGGTACCTGGCCCTGGCCTGGAATGGCCTTGAGTGAGCCCCTCCAGTCTGGCCAGAGCCACTGATACTTGTCCTGCCTCTTGACTATGGGGCTGATCGTTCTTTTGGCTACCAAAAGAGTTAGTGATCCTTCTTGATGTCTCTGAAGGCTTCTTGTTGTTTCTGAAGGCTTTGGGGAGGACTGCATCTCAACTCTGCCCGACTCCATGGCTCATGTGGCTTAAGGATGTGGGGCTCAGTTTCTCTGGGTGCTCTTTGCTGGGCACTCATGTTGGGCTGCGATCCACAAGCTCAGCAGTTTGAAACTACCAGCCGCTCTGCAGGAGAAAGGTGGGCCTTTCTACTCCTGTAAACAGTTACAGTCTCAGAAGCCCATAGGGGGTATTCACTATGAGTCAGCATTAACTTGATAGCAGCAGATTTGATTTTTGTAAAGTCTTTTTAAAGCCAACCAAAAGCTGAATCAGTGAAGAAGATCTGCTTTAGACATTGTGCTCTTTTAAAGAATAATCTGTCTGTGATCAGATTGACACAGGAACTTGGAAGGTTAGGTGAAAAGTTTAAGGGGCAGTGAGCTTATGTGTGTGATGGAAATTTGGAATTGGAAAAGGACAGTGAGAATGGCTACATAATTTCAGAAATATAATGAATGTTAGCAAATTGTACATGTAGAAATGATCGAATTGGTATATATTTTTGTGTGCATTGTTTTAGATCAGGGAGAAGACTCGAAGTTCAAATATAATTTACAGAGACCCCCTTGTTAAATCTTGAATGGGACAAAGTCCAGAAAAAACAAATCATCTGGTTGAGGGAGACCGTAAGCATGAGGCCATAATGGGGACTGAAGGATTCACAACAGCTCGGTCACATGGAAAACAAAGGAAGCCCCTTTAAAAGTCAAGTTGCCAGCAGATCAGACCATCACAGTTGGAAATGTGACTACAGAAATGGGAAAGGGACCATGATTGGAGTAAATACATTATTGCAGACTAGAAAAGTTTACAGGACTGGTTCAGGGCCCTCCAACCATCTTGGTCAGGGCATGAACGTGCAACCTCAGTACCCCAATTCCCATCAAGGGCATACTCAGGCAAGTTCTTGAGGGCTAGACTACTCCTCACCAGGCTGGCCAGAGGAGTGGGTGGAAGCAAACAAACTCTGCCTGAGGGCAAAGCATTTTACGTTGCTAGTTCAGAGTCATGGAGCTCTAGTGCCATAGAAGGTTATGGGTTGGGCGGTTAACCACAAGGTTTCACTCTTCAAAACCACCAGCCAGCTCCAGGGAAGAAAGATGAGGCTTTCTACTCCAATAAAAATATATAGTCTGGAGATAAAAAGCCCCAATGTAAGTTAACTGGGTTGATTCCTACTAGAGGGATAATGTGTGTGGGCCAGATGCTTGCAAGGTCCCTCAAGGCAATGCTGCCAGACTGCAGTCTCTGCTCCCTGCTGGTGGAGACAATGGATTGCTTTTCTCTAAAACTTGGAACCATTAGCTTGGTTCCAGTAGGTGGAGTTCACACCCTACTGATAATGGTTCATATGGAGATCCAGAAAACAGGTCAAAGTTAAGCTGCCATTCTAAATGTAGGATCCGCCCATTTTGTCACCTGTATACCCCCAATCCCTCCTCTTCCTATTGCATGTATGCCCCTAGACCACCCCTTCTCACCGCTGTATAACATAGTCCAAGTCCTTCCTGTGATGTATGTCTTTACCCTCCCGTTTCCAATTCCCCTTGTCCTCCTTCCCTTCCCCCTCTCTCCATGTGGACCACCAAGTGGGGCTGAGGTGAGCAATGCTACCATGATATGTGTGTGACTGCATTATTGTAATATCTCTTCTATCTCTCATGCTCCCAATGACTTTAATATTTATATCTCAACCCTTTATGTTTCCAGGGCTTTCAATGACATTAGGCATCTTTTCAATGTTTATGAATCATGCTTATGAACCTCTCTTCTGTTAGTTGTCTGTGTGTATGCATTGCCTGTATTAAAAACATATAGAACCGAGCAATTTGTCTGGAAAAATAATTTATAGAAACTTTATGTTAGATTGCCATGCGTTTTGCATAGCCAATTGTTCTTTTAAAACACTTTTCTTGTCATTGTGATACCATGCTAAAAGGTAAAAACATCTGTATATAGTCAAATAGCTTTATCTTTCCTTTAAAGACATGAACCTTCGTGTCTTGCTTAAAGTTTCCACCTCACTAAAGCTAAATTGCTACCCTCGAAAATAAATCCCTCTAAGTTTTTAATGCTTTGAATATTTTATCGCTCTAATCCTCCTGGAGTTTATTTTTGAATGTAGTATGCTCCTTCCTTTGATTTCTTGTAAATTCAGCCAATTCAACCACTCATTAACCAAAGTATTCCTTTACCACTGGATTGTTTTGCCACCTTTGCTTTGCATAGCATATAGTTCTAAATTATATCCCAGACTACTGAATTATTTGCCAGAGTGGCTTTACTAATTGTACACTGGCATCACAACACGCGGGAGCTTCGGAAAGATCGTGGGAGAAAGGAATGAAAAGAGAAGATAATTTCCCATGAATTTTTGAAGCTTCCTCGTACAGGTGCTTTACAGTAAGTCGACATTAGGGTTTATAATCAATAAAAAATTCAACTGTGATCCAAGAATGAGGGGCGTGACATTTCCTGGTTGAGACAAAAGCGAACAGGCGAGCAGAATACAAAAAGAATTGGTTAACCGATGAAACTGCAGCCAAGTGTTAGCTGTTATCACAAAAATGAACACACAGAATATTCTTGAACTTGGAAGTGGGAACTTCAGCCTTTCAACGGCCATCGACGGTGCGGGGCAACATCCCCGCACTCCTACGCTCAGGAAGGGGGTTCTGGGGTCTGCGGCGCCGCGGGGCACAAGTGGGGCGAAGGGCTGCCAGGGAACGCCGAGGCAGAGGGGTCCCCGCGAGGCGGCTGCGGGCCGCTCCAGAAGGCAGGGGTCCGGGGGCTCTGCGGTCCCTCAGGACCCTCCAGGAGAGGCTCCAGAAAGGCAGCTGGAGGCCCCGGCCGGCCGTGCAGCTCGCTGGGAGGCGCGGGCGCACGTGCTCCGCCGGTCCGGGCGGCGGGGGCGGCTGAACGGGCCCTGGCCGTGGGCGGCGGGCGGCGGGCGGGCGCAGTGCGGCGCCGGGCAGGCGGGAGGTGACCGCGCGGGGCGGTCGCGGCGGCTGGGGCTACTGACGGCACACGGATCCGGAGCGCACTGCGCGGGGCGGGGCGCCGCGCAGGTGAGAGCGGCAGCGGACCCGGATGCGGCGCGGCTGAGGGCGGCCGAGGGCGGGGGGTCGCGGCGGCTAGCTCTTGGAGATCCCGGCCGGAGGCTCCGGCGCCGGTGCTGCGCTTCCTGCCGGCTCGAAGAACGAGCCCGAGCCTGGCCGCCCTCGGGATGCCTTGCTGAGGCTCCGCCGGACGTCCCCAACAGGGGGGGGGCGGGGCGGGGCGCGTTCGGGCGCCTCCTGAGGGCGCCTCAGCGGAGAGCGGCGTTGGCGCCGTGGAAGTGGAGTCTACGCGGGCGGCCCAACCCGCCTGCCACTCAGGTGTCTTTTTGCACGGAAGTGAGTTTTAGGAGCGGGAAACCTGTGGTGGGCGTGACTGACGTGTTTTTAAATCATTTTCTATACATTTAAAGCTGTAAAGGCAAAACTTCATGATCCAATTAATATAGCCAAAAATTCAGGCTTGATAGAAACATTTAGAATCCAGCCACTGGGGGTAAAGTCCCCTTATTCCCATCTGTTATTGGAGGAAGGTATGAGAGAGATTGGATACTGCGGTGGGAAGAAATAGAGCCAAATAGGAATGTCTGCTTCTATAGGGAGAATGTATCAGCCATGCGCTCACTTTAAGGCAGCACAGCTTTAAGGGAGAATCTGTGGAAATGATAGATTACCGCAGGAACATGAACTTGGAGTATATCTCCAACTAACAGAGTGGTGGTCTTCCAGCCATGGAACATTAGTCTCCCAGATTCCCTCTGTACCAGTCAGGGAATAAGTCCCAGTATTATTTCCCTTGGTGCTAGTATCCCACATTTCCCCTCTCTGCATTATGTTTAAGATTCAATAGTGTCACGGAGGCAACATGGTCTCTTTTCATATCTATTAGCTTCCTATAGAAGTGACATGAGACTGCAAGCATCACAATTATGATAAAAAACATAGTCAGAGTGGAACTTAAGCTATGTGAAGTACTTTGCCCCCAAGCTCGCGGGTCCAACCCTTCCATGCTACTCATCAATTGCTTAATCACATCAGAGCCAGGAGAAGCCTCAAGCTTGTCTTTGAATGTATAGAAAATATCCTTTTTAAGCTGATCAATATCTAATGAAATGTTTCCCTTAAACCCTTGCAAATGTTTCCTAATCAAATTCCAATCATGCAATGTCTTATTATAAGGATAAGTGGTTATACAGAAATCAGTTACATTCCAATCACATTATAGCATTGACAAATTCAAAATCTTGATCTTTCAGCAAAGCAGTCTGCAGTAATGTAGGGACTTTATGGATGTGCTTTATACAATTGATATATGTATACGTATGGATTGTGGTAAGAGTTGTATGAGTCCCTAATAAAATGTAAAAGAAGAAAAGAGAAAAAAAATGATTAGGGCAAAGACTGTACAGATGTGCTTTATACAATTGATGTATGTATATATATGAACGGTGAAAAGAATTGTATGAGCCCCAATAAATTGTTAAAATTAAAAAAAAATTCATTAAAAAAATTAAATTAAATTAAAAAAAATGAGTAAATGAACTTTGTCACACATAAGATTCCTCTTCTCCTTCTGTTTTAACAATTTAAATAGTAAAGCATTGCTAGATCTTGAACCAGTAAAAGTACTAGTTAGATAACCTTCATTGTTATGTAAATACCGGCTCCCATCCCTCAGAGAATTAAGAGAGCTAACTAATTGGGAGAACTTCTTATCATACTTTGAAAGACTGAAAAAATTCTTAATAAATTTGTTCAGCTGATCTTGAAGTAACTTACCAAGCAGACATTTTTTCTCCAGGCTTACCAATAAGGTTATAGGCTCAATTGAGCCGTTTTGCCTTTCAGGCTTCTCACACTGTATGATTTTACCTTGCAATATTCTGTCTTGGTTAACTTCACTCATTCCCTCTATGCTGGCTTTAGGGGAAGTTAATGGGAGGGCCTTAGGCCCCCCTGAATGCCCTAAGGAAATGACCCGGCATCCACAGTTAACAAACCTTTTTCCTTCCATTTCTAATTCCATGTGGGGGCGCTGTTTCTCCACAACAGCAGTCCAGAAGACTGCTTGATTTATAGGGTGGTCAAACTTCTCAAGTACTCTTTCCTGATAGGTATAAATTTTTACTCTAGAAATGCAAGGAAGGGAAAATTGGCTTAAGCGATCCTACATTTTTACAAACCATGGTATATCAGAACTCATTACTGCCTTAATTTCTTCTTCACAATCCTGACCAATAACTCCAGCAACACCTTGAGAATTTATGTTGGACTTTCTTTTTTTTTTTTTCTTGACTTTCTTAATAAACTTCCTATAGTTCTTTTAGGTAGTGGACCCCAATTACTGCTCTTCGTTTCTGATTCAATCACAGTTTTGGGCTTTTTCTTACAACTCTTATCAACTCCAGTATCAATTTTAATTTCTTGAGTACTAAGGTTAAATCTTCCTGATAGAAACTGTATTAATCTTTCAATAAGAGGTCCCTGCTTTTGAGGATCAAGCTCCTGTGAAGGCTTCTGAGCCATCTCTTGGTTATTCAAACCAACTGCAGTGAGAACAGAGACTAGGTTTTTGCCTCTTTGGCTAGGTCTGTTCTCCTGCTGTGAGGCTGCTAGATAAAGGCGATTTCTCTCAAAGATCTTCTTTGCTCCAGTAGGCAGACACCTTGCCTACCACGCTCTGCTATGAGGGCTCTGCATCAAGCTTCTTCCACTATTTTCCCGCCGGGAAGTCTTTGCTAATGGCGACCCTTCACGGTTGATTTTTGAACGACATTGGCTCGCCCAATGAGTTCCCTTCCTACAATGGAGGCAGAGTTCAGGTTCGTTTAAACCCGATCTCCATGGTCCTGGCCCATGCTCTGACATTGGCCGCAGCCTGCTCTGCCTACACTCTTTTGAAGATGACTTGTCTTCCCACAACTAAAGCACTTTCTTCCAGGTCTGATATAGTTTGCCAATGAAGCTGCCATGAGGTCTGCCTTGTATTCCTCTGCCTCTACATTCCTGCATATCCTAAAATAACCCAGCAAAGTGCCCTGTTCGCTGTAGGGATGCAAGGCATTTTTACAGTGCTTATTAGAGAAATCATAAGATAGCTTGTGCACTAGGTCTCTTACTGCCTGAACATTCTTCACACATTTGGAAATAGCATCTTCCAGTCGGGACACAAAGTCAGCGTAACGCTCATCATATTCTGTTGTCTTATAGCCCTGTAACGCGGCGTTCTCTCTTCTGATGGAATTATCTTTTCCCAGGCCCTTAAGCAAACCTCATGTATCTGTCCTATTGTCTGTTCAGTAAACTGTAGTTGAGACTCAACTGTAATATAATTTGCATCCCCTAGCAATTGATGAATTCCTATATCTATCCCATCCTCAGCATTCTTCCCAGCTCTTGCAAGGGCTGCTTCCTTCCATAGCATTTGATATCACAAGCATTCTGAAGAGTAAAGACAAATTCTCACTAAAGCTTTCCAATCTGTAGGGGTCCAGCTGTCAGACTCTGCTAGAGCCCTTATCATGCTAATTACAAAATGTGAGTCTGGGCCTTAGTCATTGATTGCCTGCTTGAGATCTTTTAGCAACTTAAAAGGCAAAGGCACTGTGAATTCCTTTTGGTTCTAACAGGATAAGACATCTTGCATTCTAAATCTTCTTCTGCAATCCCTCTTCCTACTCTGGAGAGTAAAGGTGCTTTCCTATACTTTGCTTCTTTACGTCTATTCTCTGAGCTACTCTTTTCAATCTGGATATCTTGGAGTTCCACTTCCTGAACTTCACCTTCTGTGCTAGCTCTCCTAGTTTGCATTTCTTTGGAGCTAATCTCTCTACCTTCAGGGCTGGCTTGCTTGATTGTTTTACAATCTCTGGCCTTTCTTACACTAAATTCCAGCAGGGGAGCAGTTGCTTTTACTATGTCCCCTTCTGACTCAGGCTCATTCTTTTAGCTCTGCCTAAAATCTTCTCATCTGCCTGAAACCCGTTCTCACTGCTTCTCATCTGATTTAAATTTGGGCATCTTAGACGTTGCCTGTTCTGCTTCTTGGCTTTCTCTACCTTTGAAAGCAAGGGAGCTTCCTGGGATTGTTTAATAGCCATGCTTTGGATCTTGCAATCCACTGCCTCTAGTACTGTATCACCTTTAAACCTTCGGAGTCTGCAGTCTCGCGAGAGCATACAGGCTTTGGCAATGAGGTTCTGTTCTAGAATTGGAGGCTTTAGATAACAAACCAATCCCTGCCTTTTCAGTTTTTCCTAAAGTTTCATAACCTAAATCATGCTTATTCACAGACACTTTAGCTTGCTTTGCTAGATTTGAATAGACACAAGACTTCTCACTAGACTGTTCATCCTTATTCTCTTCCTCCTGCAAAAGTTTTAAAACCATCTTAACTTGTACCCACAGAGACCACTTCTCCATAGGGATACTCTCCCCATCTCTGTGCTTCCTTTAAGTTGACAATGACCTCCTCCCAGGTCTCTAAATCAAAAGTTCCTTCCTCTGAGAACCATGAATTATACCTTTTTACTACTTTTAGAAAACATTGTATCTTTTTCTTCGTTACTTTTACACCTTGTCTTTTCAGTAAGTAGAGAGCATGGTACCATAAGTTTCAGGTTTACTTTTACCTTGCTCCCATTATCCTCTTTAAAATTCTAATTCACTATTTCCACTACTTCTCTGTCAATCCCCACACCGGATCCTCACTTCGCACAATTTTCAAATTCACTCTACATACCAATGGGGCCATATAATTGTTATATGGGATATAACTCATATTGTCCCACGTTGTGCGCCATTTGTCTGGGGAAGCCCGCCTTGTGCTGGGGCTCCAGCCTCCAGCCCAGTCCTTGAGCCTCCTGCCTGGTCTCCATCCCACCTCCCTTCGTCCACACTGAGCGTGGACCTGGCTGGTAAGATCATGGCCATCCAGGAGGTGAGCATGCTACCATGAATTGTGTCTGACTGCATTATTGTAATGTCTCTTCTATCGCTCATGCTCCCGGTGACTTTAATATAATATTTATATATCTCAACCATACAATTGTGCTTATTGAACCCAAGATTACTGGTGGGGGGCTGGCACCCCAACTCATACCACAGTACATACCATTTGTCTAGTTCTTCAATGCTTCCTCTCCCGCTCACTCCCTCCAACTATCATGACCTCAGCTCTACCTTACAAAGCCGGCTAGACCAGAGCATGTACACTGGTACAGATAAGAACTCTCAACACACAGAATCCAGGACAGATAAACCCTTCAGGAACAGTAATGGAAGTAGTGATAACATGAGGGTAGGGATGAGATAGAGGGAACTGATAGCAATGATTGATGTATTAACGCTCACACCCCAGGGGGACAAGCAACAGAAACATTGGTGAAGTGAGACCTTGGACATTGTAAAATATGAAAGTATAATTTATCAAGGTTTCATGAGGGTGGGAGAGTGGGAGAGAAGGGGGGAAAAGGAGCTGATACCAAGGGGTCAAGTATAAAGAAAATGATGATGGTACCGTAGGTACAAATGTGCTTGATACAATTGATGTATGCATTGTTATAAGTGGTGTAAGAGCCCCCGATAAAATGACTTAATTTTTTAAAAGTGTTTAGGTAGATCTTGATGGAGGATAGATTGAGAAACAATAGTTTCAGAATTTGATAATTTTGCTTAATAATCAAACTGAAAACTCACTGCCATTGCATCTTTTGTGACTCACAGCAACCCTGACTTTCGGCAACCCTATTGGACAGGGTAGAGCAGCCCCTGTGAGTTTCTGAGACTGCAACTCTTTACAGGGGTAGAAAGCCCTAACGTTTCTCTCTCAGAGCGGGTGGTGGTTTTGAACTATGTGGGTAGCAGCCCAAGTGAAAACCACTATGCCACCAGGGCTCCCTGTGCCACATAGCGGGAGCTGTTGTTTTCCCAAACATTCACTTGGCTATTTCTTTTATAAGAAGCCAAGTAATTTGGCAGCTTATTTCTGTTCCAGTTTTCTTATATAGAAAATGTGGTGACAGTGTGAACCTGTTTGTTGTAGTTTATGTGAACATAATTGAGTGATCTAGACCAAGTGAGCTAGACCAAGTGAGCTGACTGGTCAAAAATCAGACCTGTGGATTGCCAAATTGGTTCTGCTGAGATTGGGGCTTTCCTGGATCCACAGGCTTCCTCCAAGCTGTGTCCGAGAAGCTCTGCATTTTAGAGCTACATTTTATAGTTGAAAGAGAGGCCTAAGGAGGGAGGGAGTCCTTAAGCTCTAAGACCTTAATGCTGTCATTGCTGTCCTCTTTTAGTGTACCTGCAGTTTCCACACTGCAGTGGGAACCATTGAAACAGCTGTTCTCATTCTCTGAGATGGTGTGCCACCCCACTCCATACCACCACCACCTCATCCCTTTCTCTTATTGTAGAGATAATGCCCCTTCCATATGTATCTCAGATATTCAATTAATGAAGAAAGACAAAAGTAGGAGAAATGATTTAGATGAAGGAGACCATAAGCATGAGGCCATAATGGGGTCCAAAGGCTGTGTGGCCATGTCGCTAATTATAGAAATGGATGAAATCTGCCACAAAAATGTGATTGGAGGCAGAGCAATTCATCACTCTCTCAGGCAGGACTACATAAGTGAGAATGGGGCCATTATGGAGACGATCACAGATTAGAAAGGCTTACTGGATTTGTTCTGGGGCCTTCCGACCACTATAACTCATGACCATAGGGTCTTAGACTTTCCCAATTTCCATTGAGGACCTTCCCAGGGAAGTCCCAGAGGGCAGATTGCTCCTCTCTGCTCTGGCTAGTTGTTGTTGCGTGCCATTGAGGACACTTGGACTCGTCGTGACCTCACATACAACCGAATGAAACACTGTAGGGTCGTGCACCATCCTCACAATTGTTCCTGTGCCTGAACCACCGATGAAGCCACTGAGTCCATCCACTTCTTCGAGGACCTCCTCTGTTTCATGGCTTCTCCACTGTACCAAATAGGATGTCCTTCTCCAGGGACTGGTCTCTCCTGACAACATGTCCAAAGTATGTAAGATGGCGTCTTGCCATCCTTGCCTCTAAGCAGCACTCTGGCCTTATTTCTTCTGATACAGATTGGTCAGTCCTTCAGCAGTCCATGGTACTGTCAGTAGTCTTCTGGTGGACCACAATTCGATGCATCTGTTCTTCTACAGCCTTCCTTATTCAGTGTCTAACTTTCACATGCATATGATGCAATGGAAAATAGCATGGCTTAGGTCATGTGCACCTTAGTCCTCAGAGTAACATCATTGTTCTTCAACACTATAAAGAGGTTTTCTGCAGCAGATTTACCCATTACAATACATCTTTTGATCTCCTGACTGCTGTTTCTATGAACATTGATAGTGGATCTAAGCAAGACAAAATCCTTGACAACTGAAGCCCTTTTCTCTGTTTATCACCTATTGGTCCAGTTTTGGGGATTTTGGTCTTCCTTATATTGAATTGTAACCCATATTGAAGGCTGCAATCCTTGATCTTCAGCAAGTGGTTCAATTCCTCCTCACTTTCAGCAAACAAATGGTGTCATATATGCACACAAGCAGGCTCCCAAAAGTTAGTGGAACAAGGAATCAAAAGAGAATGGAATTTTTCAGGGACTTTTTGAAATACCAGTGTGTGTGTGTGTGTGTGAGAGAGAGAGAGAGAGAGAGAGAGAGAGAGAGAGAGAGAGAGAGAGAGAGAGAGAGAGGAGATGTGGGCATAAAACAAACATCAAGCAACATAAGGGAGAATGCTGTTGGCTGCTGTTGAACTGATTCCGGTGCGCATGCACAGTGACCTGCTGTGTGCACCATAGTGACCCCTCAGAAGCAGATCATCAAGCCTACCTTTCAACTGAAATTCTGAGAATTCACAATTTTCAGAAGTATGTGGATAACAGTGAAAGCCAAAATTCTATTTGCACAGTCCCCACGTGGATTAAGCTTCCAGTGAATTCCTTCAGACCATTGACCAGGGATGTGAACACTCTTGCCACCAGGCAGAGGGCATTGGAAAGTGGATTACCCCTTAGGCAGCCCATGGTGGGGCTTAGAGACTTGCCTAAGTGTATCCTTGAATCGAGGCTGCCATTCTGGGCTGCACGGTCATGAGTCATGCCCCCAAAGCCTTGGTTGTTTGGCCCTGGACCACTCTTGTAAACTGTCCTGTTTAACACAGGTCCCAATCCTTGTCCTATTCTTGCTTCTGTAGTCCCACCTGGAACTGTGATGTTGGGATCTGCCGCCATGTCCTTTCAAGTCTGTGAATCTCAGATAACCCTTACATATCAATAAGACCTCTTGCTAATAGTTTCCCTCCCCTCATCTCGATGGCATGTGTTGGCCCTTGGACTATCTAGGTTACCTAGCGGGCATTTGGATTATGTAGGCTCCCTAGCGGGAATTTGGACTATATAGATTACCTAGCGGGCAATTAGACTTTGTAGGTTATCTAGCGGGCACTTTGACTATCTAGGTTACCTAGCTAGCACTTGAACTATCTACGTTACCTAGCGGTTACTTGGAGTATGTTGGTTACCTACCGGGCTGTTGGACTATCTAGGTTACCTAGCCGGCACTTGGGCTATCTAGGTTAACTAACGGGCACTTGGACTATGTAGGTTCCCTAGCGGGCCCTTGGACTATGTAAGTTCCCTAGCGGGCACTTGGACTATGTGGGTTCCCTAGCGGGCATTAGGACTATCTGGGTTACCTAACGGGCACTTGGACTATGTAGGTTAACTAGCGGGCTTTGGACTATGTAGGTTACCTAGCGGACACTTGGACTATGTAGGTTCCCTATCGTTCACTTGGAGAATGTAGGTTAACTAAGGGGCACTAGGACAATGTAGGTTACCTAGCGGGCCTTGGGACTATCTAGGTTACCTAGGGGGAACTTGGACTATGTAGGTTTACTATTGGCCACTTGGACTATCTAGGTTACCTAGCAGGCACTTGGACTATGTAGGTTAACTAGCGGGCACTTGGACTATCTAGGTTACCTAGCAGGCACTTGGACTATGTACGTTTCCTAGCGGGTACTTGGACTATCTATGTTAACTAGCGGGCACTTGGACTATGTAGATTCCCTATCGGGCACTTGGACTATGTAGGTAACCTAGTGGTCACTTGAACTGTCTAGGTTACCTAGCGGGCATTTGGACTATGTAGGTTAACTAGCGAGCTCTTGGACTATCTAGGTTAACTAGCGGGCACTTGGACTATTAGGGTCCCTAGCGGGCATTTGGACTATATAGGTTACCTAGCGGGCACTTGGACTATGTAGGTTAACTAGCGGACACTTTGACTATCTAGGTTAGCTAACGGGCAATTGGACTATCTAGGTTACCTAGCGGGCACTTGGACTATGTAGGTTCCCTAGCGGGCACTTGGACTATTTAGGTTACCTAGCAGGCACTTTGACTATCTAGGTTAACTAACGGGCACTTGGACTATGGAAAGAAGTGCCTAATGGTCACCAGGACCCATGGTTAATCCAGGCGTGGTCATCTGATTCCAATCGATCAGACCTAGCTATAAATCACTTATATGTCTGGGTAATTAAAAGCAAATATAAATTTTCAAAAAAAATAACGTTGCATGGGATAGAAAGAGAATACATAACAACATCAGACATAAATATGCCTCAAGACAAACTCATTGTGCACATCCAGAATACATAATGGCTCTTGCTAAGATGCATTTCCCACTAGACCCTACCCCAAGCCAGTAAAAGCCAGAAACTCTACAGTAAACTGTGGATTGTACTACTCTGAAATGGGAGGTGTGTCTCTAGACCTAATTTGGGGCTGTTCGTGCTGAGGACTCACCAATACCTGCTGCAGTGACAACAGTCCAGGTGAGAATAAGGAAATCTGGATGACAGCCAGGATATAGGAGCACTGAGACCTCAAATTGCTTCTAGGCGAGCATGGCCTAATGGGCTTCCATTTATGCACCTCTGGCAGGAGGAGTTTGTTCTGGAAAGTAATGGTTTCTAAGGAAGTATTTCTTAAACTTTCACATGCATGCACTTACCCAGGTTCCTGGAAATCGGGCTGGGGGGCAGATTCTGATTTTGTGGGTTCAGGGTGGGGGGTCTAGGATCCAGCAGTTCTAGAGGCCCTGGTACTCTTGGGCTGTTAACCACAAGGACAGTAGTCCTAAACCACCAGCCACTCCTTGGGAGAAATATGAGGCTGTAGACTCCGGGCAAGAGTGACAGTCTGGGAAACCCACAAGGGCAGTTCTACCCTGTCCTGTAGGGTCACTATGAGTCAGCATCAACTCGATGGCATTAGCATGGGAGAAGCTAATGCTGATGTTGCTGGTTCCTTGACCTATCATACTTTGAGTGGCAAAGTCCCAAGGGCCTTCCCGGATGTGATGGCCAAAAGCAGTAGTGTTCACCCTTGGTCATACTTTGGAATCCCTTAGGAGCTTTCAAGCCTCCCATTGGCCTGGCGCCATCCCAGACCAATGAAGCAAGACTTAGTGGAAGCAGGATTCAGGTCACGGTCAGTGAGAAAGCCCCCTTGGCAATGCCAACGTACAGCCAGTGCAGAGTCGAACTGGTCGACGACTCCACATGACTCCATATACTTTGGTGAAGCCAGCTGTTTGGGCAAGGTTTTCAGAGTTACCACCCATGTAGACTTGTTGGTGATAGTGCATTAAATAGAGCACATGCAGTGCATTGCATGAGTGTCCTATGTCATGCAACCACATCAGGGGTATGTTGAGCCAATTTCTCTGGGAGACCAAGGGTGTTGGCTCCATCCTGAACGTTGGCAGGGTAATGGACTGACACAGAGGAAACTCATTCTCTTTGTGGTGGTGCACTAATGGGTTCTTCACAGAAGGCCAAGTCCATGGCTGCAGATGCTCACGGGGCTGAGGGAGCAGGTCAAATCCTAAGTCCGAGGTGGGTGTTTGCATATTTACATGCCCTCACTGCCATCAAGTCCATTCCAACTCACAGGCCCATGGGACTGAGTAAAATGGCCCCCGTGGGTTTCTGAGACTGTGATTCTTTAGAGGAGTAGAAAATCTCCTCTTTCTCCAGAGGAGCGGTTGGTCATTCAAACTGCTGACCTTGAGATAAACAGTCCAACTCCTGACCACTCTTGCCGTCAGAATTCTATTTATTTACACAAGTATATATATATCCTTTCCCAAAAGAACTCCACATTTTCAAATCATTCTTGACACTCATGGCCTTTTTTCCTTTATAGCCATGCCTTTGGTTGAAACACAGATATAAGAGAAATATTTATCTACTTATAGGGGTACAAAAGTAGCTTTGGTGGCATAGTGTTTGCATGTTGGGCTGCTAACACCAAAGTCAGCACTTTGAAACCACCAGCCACTCCGTGGGAAGAAGAGTCTGTCTACTCCTATAAAGAGTTACAGTCTCAGAAACTCACAGGGACAGATCTACTCTGCCTCATAGGGTCACTATGAGTCAGCATCACCTCCCTGGCAGTGAGGTAGATTTTGGTTTCATAGAGATACAAGTCAGTCCTGAGCTGCTAAAGACAAGGTTGGCAGTTTGAACCCACCAGCTGCAGAGAAAGAGGAGGCTTTCTATTCCCATAAGGAGCTACAGTTTCAGAAATACCCACAGGGGAAATTTTAACCTCTCCTGTAGGATCAATATGAGTCAGAATCGACTTATCGGTGGTGAGCAAGTGGAGGGGACCCTAAACAGGTTCCGGTGGACCTTAAGAGTTCTACTAATTGTGCATGCTCTGTAAAATGTAAACCAAGATTTTACTTTTGCAAACATTATTTTTTCTAAACACGTCTAACTGTGAAACTATACTCGCATGCGGGTCTTTGAACCTGGTCATTGGTCTGGGGAAGTGAAGGGGCCTGACATCCTTTGTTGTTGTTAGTGCTGTCCAGTCATTCTGACATCACAGGGACCTTCTTTGCAACACAAGGCAGCACTGCCCAGTCCTTTGCCAGCCTCAGGGGTAGTATGTTGGAGCCCATGGTTTCAGCTACCGTGTCCTCCAGTTCACCAAGGAGTTTCCTCTTTGTGCTGCTTACTAAACCCGTTTCTAAGGAGTCCATTCCAACTCACGGTGACGCCGTGTGGGTCAGCACCACGGGACCCCACATAATGCCTTATACCATATATATATATATATATATATATATATATATATATATACATATATTGTGCATAATGCCTTATACCTGGTCCCTTTGGCACCTTGTGATCGCACAGGCTGGTGTGCTTATTCCATGTGGGCTTTTTTGCTTCTGAGCCAGATGGCCGTTTGCTCACCTTCAAGCCTTTAAGACCCCAGACACTATCTCTTTTGATAGCCTCTGGCCTTTACTTCGGGGTCTTCGGTCCCTGCAGAGTGGACACATGCCTGCTGTGCGGGTATGGGACGTGTCGGAGCGCAGCCTGGTGGCGGAGCTTCAGGAGCATAAGTATGGCATGGCATGTGTGGCCTTCTCATCCAGTGCCAAGTACATTGTCTCAGTGGGCTACCAGCATGACATGATCGTCAATGTCTGGGCCTGGAAGGTGAGTGGGCTGCTGGCCTCAGGACAGGCGGGGCCGGGAGGGGAGCCAAGAAACTGCTGACCGGTGGCCTTTACTTCCGCCTGCTGGCCTCAGTCCCTTTCTAGAGAACTCTGAGCAGAAAGGAGCAACTGGGTATCTAGGATGCTGAAGAAGGGGCAGAAGGAGAGGTCAAGTTCACAGCTTGTCTAACCTTCAGTGTGTAAGTTTCTTTTCCCTCAGCTCCTAGAAGCAGAGCCTTGATTTCCCTTGACTTTCTCTCCAGAAAAACATTGTAGTGGCTTCCAACAAGGTGTCCAGTCAGGTGACAGCAGTATCCTTCTCTGAGGACTGCAGCTACTTTGTCACTGCAGGCAACCGGCACATCAAGTTCTGGTACCTCGATGACAGCAAGACCTCAAAGGTGAGGCAGCAAGTAGCCACTAGGGTGGGGTCTGCCCAGATATGTTCCACCTGCGCCCCCTTCTGCATGCTCAAAAGCCCCTTGGAAGTCTCAGCTGGGCCAGGTGCTATGTCAATATGCAAGGGAAGCCTTCTCCCTCCCTCCCCAGGGCCTGCTTTCCAGGGGGTAGCCTGCAGGGTGTGTGGGTGGCACCTGTGGTGGGTCTCCACAGGTGAATGGCACTGTACCCCTGCTGGGCCGCTCTGGGCTGCTGGGGGAACCTGCGGAACAACCTGTTCACTGATGTAGACTGTGGCTGCGGGAAGAAGACTGACAGCACCTTCTGTATCACATCCTCTGGGCAGCTGTGCGAGTTCAGTGACCCGGAGACTGTTGGACAAGTGGGTGGAGCTGAGTGTAAGTGAATGCTTTGTCGGCACCCTCCCGTCTGTCACCTCCGGGCTCCAGGGCACCTGAGTCTGCATGCACGCTGGGGGAGGCCCCAGGCGGAGGAATGTGTTTGGGAACCTCTCTGCTTGCTCGCCCTCTCTGTCTCTGCCTCTTCCTCTGCTTTCCTCTTCTGCTCAGCACACAGACAGCATCACAGTAAGTGTGCTGGCCCTGTCCGCTGCCTCTGCTGCCTTTCTCTGGGCCGGCCTTTTCTGGGTGTGTCTTTGCCCAAACCTCAGGTGCCTTATAAGGCTTGCTGACTCCTTCCCCCTAATTGCACGGGGCTGTGGGCCCTCTGGCCAGCTGCTGTTAGAGGGAGGGGCATTGAGGGGCTCTGCCCAGGGCAGCTGGCCTGCCTTGCGCTTGTCCTTGCCTCTTGGCTCATGGCTGTTGAGGTGTCCGGTGAAGGAGTGGACAGACGCCCTTGCTGACTGTGGCTTCTGTGCTCACAGACCACAGTGGCCCACTGCATCTCGGTGAGCCAGGACTACATCTTCTGCGGCTGTGCTGACGGCACCGTGTGCCTTTTCAACCCCTTCAACCTGCACTTCCTCAGCACGCTGCCCCGGCCCCATGCCCTGGGCACAGACATTGCCAGCATCACAGAGGCCAGGTGAGCGGTGTGGGTGGGCCCCTGAGTCCTGTCAGAGCCCCACTCTGTGCCAGGCCGTCCCTGGCATGCTGCAAGGAGAGGAGGGCACACATAGACCTCTGGGAAGACCCTTGCAGTCAAGCACAGGTGGGTCTTTTAGCATTTGTTGCTCACTGTGGGCAACCGTGGTAATCTGAGTCTGCAGTGTGGTAATGCATTGTCCTGTAAACACCACAGCTAGGACAGACGGGCAGTTCCTTAGGGTTTCTGAGAGAGGCTGGAAACCTGACGGAGCAGGCCTTTCTCCCTCAGGGTGGTCCTGGGTAGCAGCTAAGGTAGGAGGGTCTTATTGTAGCCTCGGGCCTTGGGTTGGGTGATTGCAGGAAGTGAAGTTTTGCTCTGGTTTCAGTGCTGTCAGGAAGCGGGGCAGTTCTGCAGTTGGGTATATTAATTTCTCATTCAGGGAAGGAGTGGGCTAAATCTGCAAATGGCAGGAAATGATATATGACCATGACTGGTTTGCACAGTGCCCTTCCTTTTCCTCTGACGTGAGTCTAGAAGGGCCTGACATCTGCTTGGCTGCATCACGGCCACACACTGTCCCCGCCTGATGTTGGGGGCTATGAAATAGCTTGTGTTCTTTTGCAGAGCCCCATGGCAAGGAATGCCAGGCCAGCCGCTGCGTTCTTTCTCCAGTGACTGCTGGCCAACCTGCTGCTCCTCCCTTTAGTGCCCCTTTGCATTAGCGCTAACTCACCAGTTTGCCCTGTCTGCCCTGGACACCCTGACCCCCTCTTTCCTCAGTCGCCTTTTCGCTGGAGTGGCCAATGCGAAGTATCGGGACACCATCACCTTGACCTTTGATCCTGCAAATCCGTGGCTGTCTTGTGTGTACAATGACCATAGTACTTATGTCTGGGGTGTGAAGGGCCCCAAGAAAGTGGGCAAGGTGTATTCAGCTCTGTATCATTCCTCCTGCGTCTGGAGTGTAGAGGTACGTGGGCCAGGTCTGCTGAGACTGACCGTGTTTCCTGGCCTACCATTAGGAGCTGGGGTTCCTCAAGTGTGGAATTTGTTTCCTCCAGCACCCTTGCTCCCCAAGCTGTGCCCCTGGGTCCCTTCGTATCTGTTAATTGGCTCTGAGGATGGGAGGGGATTTTAGTGCTGACTCATCTCAGACGTTTTTTCAGTATGCCCCTGTGCAGTCTTAGCTTGGCCTCTTTGGACATGTTCCTGAACTTGACCAAACCTTAGTTTCTGCAATTGTGAAATGACATACCTGATGCATTTGATTTTTACGAACAGGAGACAATGTAAGTGGGAGATTTAGAATGCCTAGTACTTACTAGGTGCTTGGTTAATGTATATTCCTTTACTTGTTAAAGACAAGAGCTAATCATTATGACTTGCTTGCTATGGGACAAGCCGTTGCCTCCAGGGGACAGGATGGGGGAACTTTAGGCCCCCAAGGACAGAGGTTAAGGAGGGTTTAGCTGAAAAGGGTTGGGGACAAAATTTATTATCTCCAAGGGAAAGATACTAACTTGACAATGAAGAAACGGCAAAACCCACCCTTAGCCAAGTCATTAAGGTTAACATCCCGTGGCAGCAGCATGAATCTGGTGAGAGGGTACACTGAGAGGTTTCAAAATGTTCCCAGAAAATGTTATGACTCTTAAGAACTCCCAATAAAATGTTGAACAACAACAACCAACGTTGATGGAAAGTTTCTTTTAGTTCTGTTTTTCCATGCAGCCTCCTCCTAGCATTGTGTCTGGTATTCTTGACCCAAATGTATAAGGAACTTAGGATAGTCATGAGGAAACATCAGGCAACCTTCATTTGAGGTACACCTGCCAGAGTAACTTATCACACTCTCCCAGGTGTCAGGGTAGGAAAGACAAGCAAAGACTGAAAGCCGTTCTAGACTGGGACAGATGACACCCATGTGCCGTGGGGGCTCCTGGGATCCTGGAGCAGAAGAAGTACATTCGTGGGATAAACAAACAAACTCATTGGCATTGGGTTGATTCCAACTCAGAGCAACCCCCGCTGGTGACATTTAAATAAAGTCTAATAATGTTGTACCAGTGTGACCTCCGTGGTCCTTATCACTGTGTACTGTAGTGCATAAAACATTAATACGAAGGGAGACCAGGTGAGAGAGTTGAATGTGACATATCTTGACTCATTTTTCTAAAGGTTCAACCCAAAAGGTAAAGTAAAACAGCTCTTGATGGAGAGGAAAAGGTGGAAGGGGGTGGGTGATGATTCTTTCCCCCCGCTGCCTGGCACTGAACGGCCTCTCCTCTCTTCTCATTTTGCAGGGTCCACGAATTGCAGTTCCTGAGTGAAATGCTGAAGGTGGAGGCCCATGAGTCAGAGATTCTGTGCCTGGAGTACTCGAAGCCAGACACAGGTACCTGGCCCTGGCCTGGAATGGCCTTGAGTGAGCCCCTCCAGTCTGGCCAGAGCCACTGATACTTGTCCTGCCTCTTGACTATGGGGCTGATCGTTCTTTTGGCTACCAAAAGAGTTAGTGATCCTTCTTGATGTCTCTGAAGGCTTCTTGTTGTTTCTGAAGGCTTTGGGGAGGACTGCATCTCAACTCTGCCCGACTCCATGGCTCATGTGGCTTAAGGATGTGGGGCTCAGTTTCTCTGGGTGCTCTTTGCTGGGCACTCATGTTGGGCTGCGATCCACAAGCTCAGCAGTTTGAAACTACCAGCCGCTCTGCAGGAGAAAGGTGGGCCTTTCTACTCCTGTAAACAGTTACAGTCTCAGAAGCCCATAGGGGGTATTCACTATGAGTCAGCATTAACTTGATAGCAGCAGATTTGATTTTTGTAAAGTCTTTTTAAAGCCAACCAAAAGCTGAATCAGTGAAGAAGATCTGCTTTAGACATTGTGCTCTTTTAAAGAATAATCTGTCTGTGATCAGATTGACACAGGAACTTGGAAGGTTAGGTGAAAAGTTTAAGGGGCAGTGAGCTTATGTGTGTGATGGAAATTTGGAATTGGAAAAGGACAGTGAGAATGGCTACATAATTTCAGAAATATAATGAATGTTAGCAAATTGTACATGTAGAAATGATCGAATTGGTATATATTTTTGTGTGCATTGTTTTAGATCAGGGAGAAGACTCGAAGTTCAAATATAATTTACAGAGACCCCCTTGTTAAATCTTGAATGGGACAAAGTCCAGAAAAAACAAATCATCTGGTTGAGGGAGACCGTAAGCATGAGGCCATAATGGGGACTGAAGGATTCACAACAGCTCGGTCACATGGAAAACAAAGGAAGCCCCTTTAAAAGTCAAGTTGCCAGCAGATCAGACCATCACAGTTGGAAATGTGACTACAGAAATGGGAAAGGGACCATGATTGGAGTAAATACATTATTGCAGACTAGAAAAGTTTACAGGACTGGTTCAGGGCCCTCCAACCATCTTGGTCAGGGCATGAACGTGCAACCTCAGTACCCCAATTCCCATCAAGGGCATACTCAGGCAAGTTCTTGAGGGCTAGACTACTCCTCACCAGGCTGGCCAGAGGAGTGGGTGGAAGCAAACAAACTCTGCCTGAGGGCAAAGCATTTTACGTTGCTAGTTCAGAGTCATGGAGCTCTAGTGCCATAGAAGGTTATGGGTTGGGCGGTTAACCACAAGGTTTCACTCTTCAAAACCACCAGCCAGCTCCAGGGAAGAAAGATGAGGCTTTCTACTCCAATAAAAATATATAGTCTGGAGATAAAAAGCCCCAATGTAAGTTAACTGGGTTGATTCCTACTAGAGGGATAATGTGTGTGGGCCAGATGCTTGCAAGGTCCCTCAAGGCAATGCTGCCAGACTGCAGTCTCTGCTCCCTGCTGGTGGAGACAATGGATTGCTTTTCTCTAAAACTTGGAACCATTAGCTTGGTTCCAGTAGGTGGAGTTCACACCCTACTGATAATGGTTCATATGGAGATCCAGAAAACAGGTCAAAGTTAAGCTGCCATTCTAAATGTAGGATCCGCCCATTTTGTCACCTGTATACCCCCAATCCCTCCTCTTCCTATTGCATGTATGCCCCTAGACCACCCCTTCTCACCGCTGTATAACATAGTCCAAGTCCTTCCTGTGATGTATGTCTTTACCCTCCCGTTTCCAATTCCCCTTGTCCTCCTTCCCTTCCCCCTCTCTCCATGTGGACCACCAAGTGGGGCTGAGGTGAGCAATGCTACCATGATATGTGTGTGACTGCATTATTGTAATATCTCTTCTATCTCTCATGCTCCCAATGACTTTAATATTTATATCTCAACCCTTTATGTTTCCAGGGCTTTCAATGACATTAGGCATCTTTTCAATGTTTATGAATCATGCTTATGAACCTCTCTTCTGTTAGTTGTCTGTGTGTATGCATTGCCTGTATTAAAAACATATAGAACCGAGCAATTTGTCTGGAAAAATAATTTATAGAAACTTTATGTTAGATTGCCATGCGTTTTGCATAGCCAATTGTTCTTTTAAAACACTTTTCTTGTCATTGTGATACCATGCTAAAAGGTAAAAACATCTGTATATAGTCAAATAGCTTTATCTTTCCTTTAAAGACATGAACCTTCGTGTCTTGCTTAAAGTTTCCACCTCACTAAAGCTAAATTGCTACCCTCGAAAATAAATCCCTCTAAGTTTTTAATGCTTTGAATATTTTATCGCTCTAATCCTCCTGGAGTTTATTTTTGAATGTAGTATGCTCCTTCCTTTGATTTCTTGTAAATTCAGCCAATTCAACCACTCATTAACCAAAGTATTCCTTTACCACTGGATTGTTTTGCCACCTTTGCTTTGCATAGCATATAGTTCTAAATTATATCCCAGACTACTGAATTATTTGCCAGAGTGGCTTTACTAATTGTACACTGGCATCACAACACGCGGGAGCTTCGGAAAGATCGTGGGAGAAAGGAATGAAAAGAGAAGATAATTTCCCATGAATTTTTGAAGCTTCCTCGTACAGGTGCTTTACAGTAAGTCGACATTAGGGTTTATAATCAATAAAAAATTCAACTGTGATCCAAGAATGAGGGGCGTGACATTTCCTGGTTGAGACAAAAGCGAACAGGCGAGCAGAATACAAAAAGAATTGGTTAACCGATGAAACTGCAGCCAAGTGTTAGCTGTTATCACAAAAATGAACACACAGAATATTCTTGAACTTGGAAGTGGGAACTTCAGCCTTTCAACGGCCATCGACGGTGCGGGGCAACATCCCCGCACTCCTACGCTCAGGAAGGGGGTTCTGGGGTCTGCGGCGCCGCGGGGCACAAGTGGGGCGAAGGGCTGCCAGGGAACGCCGAGGCAGAGGGGTCCCCGCGAGGCGGCTGCGGGCCGCTCCAGAAGGCAGGGGTCCGGGGGCTCTGCGGTCCCTCAGGACCCTCCAGGAGAGGCTCCAGAAAGGCAGCTGGAGGCCCCGGCCGGCCGTGCAGCTCGCTGGGAGGCGCGGGCGCACGTGCTCCGCCGGTCCGGGCGGCGGGGGCGGCTGAACGGGCCCTGGCCGTGGGCGGCGGGCGGCGGGCGGGCGCAGTGCGGCGCCGGGCAGGCGGGAGGTGACCGCGCGGGGCGGTCGCGGCGGCTGGGGCTACTGACGGCACACGGATCCGGAGCGCACTGCGCTGGGCGGGGCGCCGCGCAGGTGAGAGCGGCAGCGGACCCGGATGCGGCGCGGCTGAGGGCGGCCGAGGGCGGGGGGTCGCGGCGGCTAGCTCTTGGAGATCCCGGCCGGAGGCTCCGGCGCCGGTGCTGAGCTTCCTGCCGGCTCGAAGAACGAGCCCGAGCCTGGCCGCCCTCGGGATGCCTTGCTGAGGCTCCGCCGGACGTCCCCAACAGGGGGGGGGGCGGGGCGGGGCGCGTTCGGGCGCCTCCTGAGGGCGCCTCAGCGGAGAGCGGCGTTGGCGCCGTGGAAGTGGAGTCTACGCGGGCGGCCCAACCCGCCTGCCACTCAGGTGTCTTTTTGCACGGAAGTGAGTTTTAGGAGCGGGAAACCTGTGGTGGGCGTGACTGACGTGTTTTTAAATCATTTTCTATACATTTAAAGCTGTAAAGGCAAAACTTCATGATCCAATTAATATAGCCAAAAATTCAGGCTTGATAGAAACATTTAGAATCCAGCCACTGGGGGTAAAGTCCCCTTATTCCCATCTGTTATTGGAGGAAGGTATGAGAGAGATTGGATACTGCGGTGGGAAGAAATAGAGCCAAATAGGAATGTCTGCTTCTATAGGGAGAATGTATCAGCCATGCGCTCACTTTAAGGCAGCACAGCTTTAAGGGAGAATCTGTGGAAATGATAGATTACCGCAGGAACATGAACTTGGAGTATATCTCCAACTAACAGAGTGGTGGTCTTCCAGCCATGGAACATTAGTCTCCCAGATTCCCTCTGTACCAGTCAGGGAATAAGTCCCAGTATTATTTCCCTTGGTGCTAGTATCCCACATTTCCCCTCTCTGCATTATGTTTAAGATTCAATAGTGTCACGGAGGCAACATGGTCTCTTTTCATATCTATTAGCTTCCTATAGAAGTGACATGAGACTGCAAGCATCACAATTATGATAAAAAACACAGTCAGAGTGGAACTTAAGCTATGTGAAGTACTTTGCCCCCAAGCTCGCGGGTCCAACCCTTCCATGCTACTCATCAATTGCTTAATCACATCAGAGCCAGGAGAAGCCTCAAGCTTGTCTTTGAATGTATAGAAAATATCCTTTTTAAGCTGATCAGTATCTAATGAAATGTTTCCCTTAAACCCTTGCAAATGTTTCCTAATCAAATTCCAATCATGCAATGTCTTATTATAAGGATAAGTGGTTATACAGAAATCAGTTACATTCCAATCACATTATAGCATTGACAAATTCAAAATCTTGATCTTTCAGCAAAGCAGTCTGCAGTAATGTAGGGACTTTATGGATGTGCTTTATACAATTGATATATGTATACGTATGGATTGTGGTAAGAGTTGTATGAGTCCCTAATAAAATGTAAAAGAAGAAAAGAGAAAAAAAATGATTAGGGCAAAGACTGTACAGATGTGCTTTATACAATTGATGTATGTATATATATGAACGGTGAAAAGAATTGTATGAGCCCCAATAAATTGTTAAAATTAAAAAAAAAATTCATTAAAAAAAATTAAATTAAATTAAAAAAAATGAGTAAATGAACTTTGTCACACATAAGATTCCTCTTCTCCTTCTGTTTTAACAATTTAAATAGTAAAGCATTGCTAGATCTTGAACCAGTAAAAGTACTAGTTAGATAACCTTCATTGTTATGTAAATACCGGCTCCCATCCCTCAGAGAATTAAGAGAGCTAACTAATTGGGAGAACTTCTTATCATACTTTGAAAGACTGAAAAAATTCTTAATAAATTTGTTCAGCTGATCTTGAAGTAACTTACCAAGCAGACATTTTTTCTCCAGGCTTACCAATAAGGTTATAGGCTCAATTGAGCCGTTTTGCCTTTCAGGCTTCTCACACTGTATGATTTTACCTTGCAATATTCTGTCTTGGTTAACTTCACTCATTCCCTCTATGCTGGCTTTAGGGGAAGTTAATGGGAGGGCCTTAGGCCCCCCTGAATGCCCTAAGGAAATGACCCGGCATCCACAGTTAACAAACCTTTTTCCTTCCATTTCTAATTCCATGTGGGGGCGCTGTTTCTCCACAACAGCAGTCCAGAAGACTGCTTGATTTATAGGGTGGTCAAACTTCTCAAGTACTCTTTCCTGATAGGTATAAATTTTTACTCTAGAAATGCAAGGAAGGGAAAATTGGCTTAAGCGATCCTACATTTTTACAAACCATGGTATATCAGAACTCATTACTGCCTTAATTTCTTCTTCACAATCCTGACCAATAACTCCAGCAACACCTTGAGAATTTATGTTGGACTTTCTTTTTTTTTTTTTTCTTGACTTTCTTAATAAACTTCCTATAGTTCTTTTAGGTAGTGGACCCCAATTACTGCTCTTCGTTTCTGATTCAATCACAGTTTTGGGCTTTTTCTTACAACTCTTATCAACTCCAGTATCAATTTTAATTTCTTGAGTACTAAGGTTAAATCTTCCTGATAGAAACTGTATTAATCTTTCAATAAGAGGTCCCTGCTTTTGAGGATCAAGCTCCTGTGAAGGCTTCTGAGCCATCTCTTGGTTATTCAAACCAACTGCAGTGAGAACAGAGACTAGGTTTTTGCCTCTTTGGCTAGGTCTGTTCTCCTGCTGTGAGGCTGCTAGATAAAGGCGATTTCTCTCAAAGATCTTCTTTGCTCCAGTAGGCAGACACCTTGCCTACCACGCTCTGCTATGAGGGCTCTGCATCAAGCTTCTTCCACTATTTTCCCGCCGGGAAGTCTTTGCTAATGGCGACCCTTCACGGTTGATTTTTGAACGACATTGGCTCGCCCAATGAGTTCCCTTCCTACAATGGAGGCAGAGTTCAGGTTCGTTTAAACCCGATCTCCATGGTCCTGGCCCATGCTCTGACATTGGCCGCAGCCTGCTCTGCCTACACTCTTTTGAAGATGACTTGTCTTCCCACAACTAAAGCACTTTCTTCCAGGTCTGATATAGTTTGCCAATGAAGCTGCCATGAGGTCTGCCTTGTATTCCTCTGCCTCTACATTCCTGCATATCCTAAAATAACCCAGCAAAGTGCCCTGTTCGCTGTAGGGATGCAAGGCATTTTTACAGTGCTTATTAGAGAAATCATAAGATAGCTTGTGCACTAGGTCTCTTACTGCCTGAACATTCTTCACACATTTGGAAATAGCATCTTCCAGTCGGGACACAAAGTCAGCGTAACGCTCATCATATTCTGTTGTCTTATAGCCCTGTAACGCGGCGTTCTCTCTTCTGATGGAATTATCTTTTCCCAGGCCCTTAAGCAAACCTCATGTATCTGTCCTATTGTCTGTTCAGTAAACTGTAGTTGAGACTCAACTGTAATATAATTTGCATCCCCTAGCAATTGATGAATTCCTATATCTATCCCATCCTCAGCATTCTTCCCAGCTCTTGCAAGGGCTGCTTCCTTCCATAGCATTTGATATCACAAGCATTCTGAAGAGTAAAGACAAATTCTCACTAAAGCTTTCCAATCTGTAGGGGTCCAGCTGTCAGACTCTGCTAGAGCCCTTATCATGCTAATTACAAAATGTGAGTCTGGGCCGTAGTCATTGATTGCCTGCTTGAGATCTTTTAGCAACTTAAAAGGCAAAGGCACTGTGAATTCCTTTTGGTTCTAACAGGATAAGACATCTTGCATTCTAAATCTTCTTCTGCAATCCCTCTTCCTACTCTGGAGAGTAAAGGTGCTTTCCTATACTTTGCTTCTTTACGTCTATTCTCTGAGCTACTCTTTTCAATCTGGATATCTTGGAGTTCCACTTCCTGAACTTCACCTTCTGTGCTAGCTCTCCTAGTTTGCATTTCTTTGGAGCTAATCTCTCTACCTTCAGGGCTGGCTTGCTTGATTGTTTTACAATCTCTGGCCTTTCTTACACTAAATTCCAGCAGGGGAGCAGTTGCTTTTACTATGTCCCCTTCTGACTCAGGCTCATTCTTTTAGCTCTGCCTAAAATCTTCTCATCTGCCTGAAACCCGTTCTCACTGCTTCTCATCTGATTTAAATTTGGGCATCTTAGACGTTGCCTGTTCTGCTTCTTGGCTTTCTCTACCTTTGAAAGCAAGGGAGCTTCCTGGGATTGTTTAATAGCCATGCTTTGGATCTTGCAATCCACTGCCTCTAGTACTGTATCACCTTTAAACCTTCGGAGTCTGCAGTCTCGCGAGAGCATACAGGCTTTGGCAATGAGGTTCTGTTCTAGAATTGGAGGCTTTAGATAACAAACCAATCCCTGCCTTTTCAGTTTTTCCTAAAGTTTCATAACCTAAATCATGCTTATTCACAGACACTTTAGCTTGCTTTGCTAGATTTGAATAGACACAAGACTTCTCACTAGACTGTTCATCCTTATTCTCTTCCTCCTGCAAAAGTTTTAAAACCATCTTAACTTGTACCCACAGAGACCACTTCTCCATAGGGATACTCTCCCCATCTCTGTGCTTCCTTTAAGTTGACAATGACCTCCTCCCAGGTCTCTAAATCAAAAGTTCCTTCCTCTGAGAACCATGAATTATACCTTTTTACTACTTTTAGAAAACATTGTATCTTTTTCTTCGTTACTTTTACACCTTGTCTTTTCAGTAAGTAGAGAGCATGGTACCATAAGTTTCAGGTTTACTTTTACCTTGCTCCCATTATCCTCTTTAAAATTCTAATTCACTATTTCCACTACTTCTCTGTCAATCCCCACACCGGATCCTCACTTCACACAATTTTCAAATTCACTCTACGTACCAATGGGGCCATATAATTGTTATATGGGATATAACTCATATTGTCCCACGTTGTGTGCCATTTGTCTGGGGAAGCCCGCCTTGTGCTGGGGCTCCAGCCTCCAGCCCAGTCCTTGAGCCTCCTGCCTGGTCTCCATCCCACCTCCCTTCGTCCACACTGAGCGTGGACCTGGCTGGTAAGATCATGGCCATCCAGGAGGTGAGCATGCTACCATGAATTGTGTCTGACTGCATTATTGTAATGTCTCTTCTATCGCTCATGCTCCCGGTGACTTTAATATAATATTTATATATCTCAACCATACAATTGTGCTTATTGAACCCAAGATTACTGGTGGGGGGCTGGCACCCCAACTCATACCACAGTACATACCATTTGTCTAGTTCTTCAATGCTTCCTCTCCCGCTCACTCCCTCCAACTATCATGACCTCAGCTCTACCTTACAAAGCCGGCTAGACCAGAGCATGTACACTGGTACAGATAAGAACTCTCAACACACAGAATCCAGGACAGATAAACCCTTCAGGAACAGTAATGGAAGTAGTGATAACATGAGGGTAGGGATGAGATAGAGGGAACTGATAGCAATGATTGATGTATTAACACTCACACCCCAGGGGGACAAGCAACAGAAACATTGGTGAAGTGAGACCTTGGACATTGTAAAATATGAAAGTATAATTTATCAAGGTTTCATGAGGGTGGGAGAGTGGGAGAGAAGGGGGGAAAAGGAGCTGATACCAAGGGGTCAAGTATAAAGAAAATGATGATGGTACCGTAGGTACAAATGTGCTTGATACAATTGATGTATGCATTGTTATAAGTGGTGTAAGAGCCCCCGATAAAATGACTTAATTTTTTAAAAGTGTTTAGGTAGATCTTGATGGAGGATAGATTGAGAAACAATAGTTTCAGAATTTGATAATTTTGCTTAATAATCAAACTGAAAACTCACTGCCATTGCATCTTTTGTGACTCACAGCAACCCTGACTTTCGGCAACCCTATTGGACAGGGTAGAGCAGCCCCTGTGAGTTTCTGAGACTGCAACTCTTTACAGGGGTAGAAAGCCCTAACGTTTCTCTCTCAGAGCGGGTGGTGGTTTTGAACTATGTGGGTAGCAGCCCAAGTGAAAACCACTATGCCACCAGGGCTCCCTGTGCCACATAGCGGGAGCTGTTGTTTTCCCAAACATTCACTTGGCTATTTCTTTTATAAGAAGCCAAGTAATTTGGCAGCTTATTTCTGTTCCAGTTTTCTTATATAGAAAATGTGGTGACAGTGTGAACCTGTTTGTTGTAGTTTATGTGAACATAATTGAGTGATCTAGACCAAGTGAGCTAGACCAAGTGAGCTGACTGGTCAAAAATCAGACCTGTGGATTGCCAAATTGGTTCTGCTGAGATTGGGGCTTTCCTGGATCCACAGGCTTCCTCCAAGCTGTGTCCGAGAAGCTCTGCATTTTAGAGCTACATTTTATAGTTGAAAGAGAGGCCTAAGGAGGGAGGGAGTCCTTAAGCTCTAAGACCTTAATGCTGTCATTGCTGTCCTCTTTTAGTGTACCTGCAGTTTCCACACTGCAGTGGGAACCATTGAAACAGCTGTTCTCATTCTCTGAGATGGTGTGCCACCCCACTCCATACCACCACCACCTCATCCCTTTCTCTTATTGTAGAGATAATGCCCCTTCCATATGTATCTCAGATATTCAATTAATGAAGAAAGACAAAAGTAGGAGAAATGATTTAGATGAAGGAGACCATAAGCATGAGGCCATAATGGGGTCCAAAGGCTGTGTGGCCATGTCGCTAATTATAGAAATGGATGAAATCTGCCACAAAAATGTGATTGGAGGCAGAGCAATTCATCACTCTCTCAGGCAGGACTACATAAGTGAGAATGGGGCCATTATGGAGACGATCACAGATTAGAAAGGCTTACTGGATTTGTTCTGGGGCCTTCCGACCACTATAACTCATGACCATAGGGTCTTAGACTTTCCCAATTTCCATTGAGGACCTTCCCAGGGAAGTCCCAGAGGGCAGATTGCTCCTCTCTGCTCTGGCTAGTTGTTGTTGCGTGCCATTGAGGACACTTGGACTCGTCGTGACCTCACATACAACCGAATGAAACACTGTAGGGTCGTGCACCATCCTCACAATTGTTCCTGTGCCTGAACCACCGATGAAGCCACTGAGTCCATCCACTTCTTCGAGGACCTCCTCTGTTTCATGGCTTCTCCACTGTACCAAATAGGATGTCCTTCTCCAGGGACTGGTCTCTCCTGACAACATGTCCAAAGTATGTAAGATGGCGTCTTGCCATCCTTGCCTCTAAGCAGCACTCTGGCCTTATTTCTTCTGATACAGATTGGTCAGTCCTTCAGCAGTCCATGGTACTGTCAGTAGTCTTCTGGTGGACCACAATTCGATGCATCTGTTCTTCTACAGCCTTCCTTATTCAGTGTCTAACTTTCACATGCATATGATGCAATGGAAAATAGCATGGCTTAGGTCATGTGCACCTTAGTCCTCAGAGTAACATCATTGTTCTTCAACACTATAAAGAGGTTTTCTGCAGCAGATTTACCCATTACAATACATCTTTTGATCTCCTGACTGCTGTTTCTATGAACATTGATAGTGGATCTAAGCAAGACAAAATCCTTGACAACTGAAGCCCTTTTCTCTGTTTATCACCTATTGGTCCAGTTTTGGGGATTTTGGTCTTCCTTATATTGAATTGTAACCCATATTGAAGGCTGCAATCCTTGATCTTCAGCAAGTGGTTCAATTCCTCCTCACTTTCAGCAAACAAATGGTGTCATATATGCACACAAGCAGGCTCCCAAAAGTTAGTGGAACAAGGAATCAAAAGAGAATGGAATTTTTCAGGGACTTTTTGAAATACCAGTGTGTGTGTGTGTGAGAGAGAGAGAGAGAGAGAGAGAGAGAGAGAGAGAGAGAGAGAGAGAGAGAGAGAGAGAGAGATGTGGGCATAAAACAAACATCAAGCAACATAAGGGAGAATGCTGTTGGCTGCTGTTGAACTGATTCCGGTGCGCATGCACAGTGACCTGCTGTGTGCACCATAGTGACCCCTCAGAAGCAGATCATCAAGCCTACCTTTCAACTGAAATTCTGAGAATTCACAATTTTCAGAAGTATGTGGATAACAGTGAAAGCCAAAATTCTATTTGCACAGTCCCCACGTGGATTAAGCTTCCAGTGAATTCCTTCAGACCATTGACCAGGGATGTGAACACTCTTGCCACCAGGCAGAGGGCATTGGAAAGTGGATTACCCCTTAGGCAGCCCATGGTGGGGCTTAGAGACTTGCCTAAGTGTATCCTTGAATCGAGGCTGCCATTCTGGGCTGCACGGTCATGAGTCATGCCCCCAAAGCCTTGGTTGTTTGGCCCTGGACCACTCTTGTAAACTGTCCTGTTTAACACAGGTCCCAATCCTTGTCCTATTCTTGCTTCTGTAGTCCCACCTGGAACTGTGATGTTGGGATCTGCCGCCATGTCCTTTCAAGTCTGTGAATCTCAGATAACCCTTACATATCAATAAGACCTCTTGCTAATAGTTTCCCTCCCCTCATCTCGATGGCATGTGTTGGCCCTTGGACTATCTAGGTTACCTAGCGGGCATTTGGATTATGTAGGCTCCCTAGCGGGAATTTGGACTATATAGATTACCTAGCGGGCAATTAGACTTTGTAGGTTATCTAGCGGGCACTTTGACTATCTAGGTTACCTAGCTAGCACTTGAACTATCTACGTTACCTAGCGGTTACTTGGAGTATGTTGGTTACCTACCGGGCTGTTGGACTATCTAGGTTACCTAGCCGGCACTTGGGCTATCTAGGTTAACTAACGGGCACTTGGACTATGTAGGTTCCCTAGCGGGCCCTTGGACTATGTAAGTTCCCTAGCGGGCACTTGGACTATGTGGGTTCCCTAGCGGGCATTAGGACTATCTGGGTTACCTAACGGGCACTTGGACTATGTAGGTTAACTAGCGGGCTTTGGACTATGTAGGTTACCTAGCGGACACTTGGACTATGTAGGTTCCCTATCGTTCACTTGGAGAATGTAGGTTAACTAAGGGGCACTAGGACAATGTAGGTTACCTAGCGGGCCTTGGGACTATCTAGGTTACCTAGGGGGAACTTGGACTATGTAGGTTTACTATTGGCCACTTGGACTATCTAGGTTACCTAGCAGGCACTTGGACTATGTAGGTTAACTAGCGGGCACTTGGACTATCTAGGTTACCTAGCAGGCACTTGGACTATGTACGTTTCCTAGCGGGTACTTGGACTATCTATGTTAACTAGCGGGCACTTGGACTATGTAGATTCCCTATCGGGCACTTGGACTATGTAGGTAACCTAGTGGTCACTTGAACTGTCTAGGTTACCTAGCGGGCATTTGGACTATGTAGGTTAACTAGCGAGCTCTTGGACTATCTAGGTTAACTAGCGGGCACTTGGACTATTAGGGTCCCTAGCGGGCATTTGGACTATATAGGTTACCTAGCGGGCACTTGGACTATGTAGGTTAACTAGCGGACACTTTGACTATCTAGGTTAGCTAACGGGCAATTGGACTATCTAGGTTACCTAGCGGGCACTTGGACTATGTAGGTTCCCTAGCGGGCACTTGGACTATTTAGGTTACCTAGCAGGCACTTTGACTATCTAGGTTAACTAACGGGCACTTGGACTATGGAAAGAAGTGCCTAATGGTCACCAGGACCCATGGTTAATCCAGGCGTGGTCATCTGATTCCAATCGATCAGACCTAGCTATAAATCACTTATATGTCTGGGTAATTAAAAGCAAATATAAATTTTCAAAAAAAATAACGTTGCATGGGATAGAAAGAGAATACATAACAACATCAGACATAAATATGCCTCAAGACAAACTCATTGTGCACATCCAGAATACATAATGGCTCTTGCTAAGATGCATTTCCCACTAGACCCTACCCCAAGCCAGTAAAAGCCAGAAACTCTACAGTAAACTGTGGATTGTACTACTCTGAAATGGGAGCTGTGTCTCTAGACCTAATTTGGGGCTGTTCGTGCTGAGGACTCACCAATACCTGCTGCAGTGACAACAGTCCAGGTGAGAATAAGGAAATCTGGATGACAGCCAGGATATAGGAGCACTGAGACCTCAAATTGCTTCTAGGCGAGCATGGCCTAATGGGCTTCCATTTATGCACCTCTGGCAGGAGGAGTTTGTTCTGGAAAGTAATGGTTTCTAAGGAAGTATTTCTTAAACTTTCACATGCATGCACTTACCCAGGTTCCTGGAAATCGGGCTGGGGGGCAGATTCTGATTTTGTGGGTTCAGGGTGGGGGGTCTAGGATCCAGCAGTTCTAGAGGCCCTGGTACTCTTGGGCTGTTAACCACAAGGACAGTAGTCCTAAACCACCAGCCACTCCTTGGGAGAAATATGAGGCTGTAGACTCCGGGCAAGAGTGACAGTCTGGGAAACCCACAAGGGCAGTTCTACCCTGTCCTGTAGGGTCACTATGAGTCAGCATCAACTCGATGGCATTAGCATGGGAGAAGCTAATGCTGATGTTGCTGGTTCCTTGACCTATCATACTTTGAGTGGCAAAGTCCCAAGGGCCTTCCCGGATGTGATGGCCAAAAGCAGTAGTGTTCACCCTTGGTCATACTTTGGAATCCCTTAGGAGCTTTCAAGCCTCCCATTGGCCTGGCGCCATCCCAGACCAATGAAGCAAGACTTAGTGGAAGCAGGATTCAGGTCACGGTCAGTGAGAAAGCCCCCTTGGCAATGCCAACGTACAGCCAGTGCAGAGTCGAACTGGTCGACGACTCCACATGACTCCATATACTTTGGTGAAGCCAGCTGTTTGGGCAAGGTTTTCAGAGTTACCACCCATGTAGACTTGTTGGTGATAGTGCATTAAATAGAGCACATGCAGTGCATTGCATGAGTGTCCTATGTCATGCAACCACATCAGGGGTATGTTGAGCCAATTTCTCTGGGAGACCAAGGGTGTTGGCTCCATCCTGAACGTTGGCAGGGTAATGGACTGACACAGAGGAAACTCATTCTCTTTGTGGTGGTGCACTAATGGGTTCTTCACAGAAGGCCAAGTCCATGGCTGCAGATGCTCACGGGGCTGAGGGAGCAGGTCAAATCCTAAGTCCGAGGTGGGTGTTTGCATATTTACATGCCCTCACTGCCATCAAGTCCATTCCAACTCACAGGCCCATGGGACTGAGTAAAATGGCCCCCGTGGGTTTCTGAGACTGTGATTCTTTAGAGGAGTAGAAAATCTCCTCTTTCTCCAGAGGAGCGGTTGGTCATTCAAACTGCTGACCTTGAGATAAACAGTCCAACTCCTGACCACTCTTGCCGTCAGAATTCTATTTATTTACACAAGTATATATATATCCTTTCCCAAAAGAACTCCACATTTTCAAATCATTCTTGACACTCATGGCCTTTTTTCCTTTATAGCCATGCCTTTGGTTGAAACACAGATATAAGAGAAATATTTATCTACTTATAGGGGTACAAAAGTAGCTTTGGTGGCATAGTGTTTGCATGTTGGGCTGCTAACACCAAAGTCAGCACTTTGAAACCACCAGCCACTCCGTGGGAAGAAGAGTCTGTCTACTCCTATAAAGAGTTACAGTCTCAGAAACTCACAGGGACAGATCTACTCTGCCTCATAGGGTCACTATGAGTCAGCATCACCTCCCTGGCAGTGAGGTAGATTTTGGTTTCATAGAGATACAAGTCAGTCCTGAGCTGCTAAAGACAAGGTTGGCAGTTTGAACCCACCAGCTGCAGAGAAAGAGGAGGCTTTCTATTCCCATAAGGAGCTACAGTTTCAGAAATACCCACAGGGGAAATTTTAACCTCTCCTGTAGGATCAATATGAGTCAGAATCGACTTATCGGTGGTGAGCAAGTGGAGGGGACCCTAAACAGGTTCCGGTGGACCTTAAGAGTTCTACTAATTGTGCATGCTCTGTAAAATGTAAACCAAGATTTTACTTTTGCAAACATTATTTTTTCTAAACACGTCTAACTGTGAAACTATACTCGCATGCGGGTCTTTGAACCTGGTCATTGGTCTGGGGAAGTGAAGGGGCCTGACATCCTTTGTTGTTGTTAGTGCTGTCCAGTCATTCTGACATCACAGGGACCTTCTTTGCAACACAAGGCAGCACTGCCCAGTCCTTTGCCAGCCTCAGGGGTAGTATGTTGGAGCCCATGGTTTCAGCTACCGTGTCCTCCAGTTCACCAAGGAGTTTCCTCTTTGTGCTGCTTACTAAACCCGTTTCTAAGGAGTCCATTCCAACTCACGGTGACGCCGTGTGGGTCAGCACCACGGGACCCCACATAATGCCTTATACCATATATATATATATATATATATACATATATTGTGCATAATGCCTTATACCTGGTCCCTTTGGCACCTTGTGATCGCACAGGCTGGTGTGCTTATTCCATGTGGGCTTTTTTGCTTCTGAGCCAGATGGCCGTTTGCTCACCTTCAAGCCTTTAAGACCCCAGACACTATCTCTTTTGATAGCCTCTGGCCTTTACTTCGGGGTCTTCGGTCCCTGCAGAGTGGACACATGCCTGCTGTGCGGGTATGGGACGTGTCGGAGCGCAGCCTGGTGGCGGAGCTTCAGGAGCATAAGTATGGCATGGCATGTGTGGCCTTCTCATCCAGTGCCAAGTACATTGTCTCAGTGGGCTACCAGCATGACATGATCGTCAATGTCTGGGCCTGGAAGGTGAGTGGGCTGCTGGCCTCAGGACAGGCGGGGCCGGGAGGGGAGCCAAGAAACTGCTGACCGGTGGCCTTTACTTCCGCCTGCTGGCCTCAGTCCCTTTCTAGAGAACTCTGAGCAGAAAGGAGCAACTGGGTATCTAGGATGCTGAAGAAGGGGCAGAAGGAGAGGTCAAGTTCACAGCTTGTCTAACCTTCAGTGTGTAAGTTTCTTTTCCCTCAGCTCCTAGAAGCAGAGCCTTGATTTCCCTTGACTTTCTCTCCAGAAAAACATTGTAGTGGCTTCCAACAAGGTGTCCAGTCAGGTGACAGCAGTATCCTTCTCTGAGGACTGCAGCTACTTTGTCACTGCAGGCAACCGGCACATCAAGTTCTGGTACCTCGATGACAGCAAGACCTCAAAGGTGAGGCAGCAAGTAGCCACTAGGGTGGGGTCTGCCCAGATATGTTCCACCTGCGCCCCCTTCTGCATGCTCAAAAGCCCCTTGGAAGTCTCAGCTGGGCCAGGTGCTATGTCAATATGCAAGGGAAGCCTTCTCCCTCCCTCCCCAGGGCCTGCTTTCCAGGGGGTAGCCTGCAGGGTGTGTGGGTGGCACCTGTGGTGTGTCTCCACAGGTGAATGCCACTGTACCCCTGCTGGGCCGCTCTGGGCTGCTGGGGGAACCTGCGGAACAACCTGTTCACTGATGTAGACTGTGGCTGCGGGAAGAAGACTGACAGCACCTTCTGTATCACATCCTCTGGGCAGCTGTGCGAGCTCAGTGACCCGGAGACTGTTGGACAAGTGGGTGGAGCTGAGTGTAAGTGAATGCTTTGTCGGCACCCTCCCGTCTGTCACCTCCGGGCTCCAGGGCACCTGAGTCTGCATGCACGCTGGGGGAGGCCCCAGGCGGAGGAATGTGTTTGGGAACCTCTCTGCTTGCTCGCCCTCTCTGTCTCTGCCTCTTCCTCTGCTTTCCTCTTCTGCTCAGCACACAGACAGCATCACAGTAAGTGTGCTGGCCCTGTCCGCTGCCTCTGCTGCCTTTCTCTGGGCCGGCCTTTTCTGGGTGTGTCTTTGCCCAAACCTCAGGTGCCTTATAAGGCTTGCTGACTCCTTCCCCCTAATTGCAGGGGGCTGTGGGCCCTCTGGCCAGCTGCTGTTAGAGGGAGGGGCATTGAGGGGCTCTGCCCAGGGCAGCTGGCCTGCCTTGCGCTTGTCCTTGCCTCTTGGCTCATGGCTGTTGAGGTGTCCGGTGAAGGAGTGGACAGACGCCCTTGCTGACTGTGGCTTCTGTGCTCACAGACCACAGTGGCCCACTGCATCTCGGTGAGCCAGGACTACATCTTCTGCGGCTGTGCTGACGGCACCGTGTGCCTTTTCAACCCCTTCAACCTGCACTTCCTCAGCACGCTGCCCCGGCCCCATGCCCTGGGCACAGACATTGCCAGCATCACAGAGGCCAGGTGAGCGGTGTGGGTGGGCCCCTGAGTCCTGTCAGAGCCCCACTCTGTGCCAGGCCGTCCCTGGCATGCTGCAAGGAGAGGAGGGCACACATAGACCTCTGGGAAGACCCTTGCAGTCAAGCACAGGTGGGTCTTTTAACATTTGTTGCTCACTGTGGGCAACCGTGGTAATCTGAGTCTGCAGTGTGGTAATGCATTGTCCTGTAAACACCACAGCTAGGACAGACGGGCAGTTCCTTAGGGTTTCTGAGAGAGGCTGGAAACCTGACGGAGCAGGCCTTTCTCCCTCAGGGTGGTCCTGGGTAGCAGCTAAGGTAGGAGGGTCTTATTGTAGCCTCGGGCCTTGGGTTGGGTGATTGCAGGAAGTGAAGTTTTGCTCTGGTTTCAGTGCTGCCAGGAAGCGGGGCAGTTCTGCAGTTGGGTATATTAATTTCTCATTCAGGGAAGGAGTGGGCTAAATCTGCAAATGGCAGGAAATGATATATGACCATGACTGGTTTGCACAGTGCCCTTCCTTTTCCTCTGACGTGAGTCAAGAAGGGCCTGACATCTGCTTGGCTGCATCACGGCCACACACTGTCCCCGCCTGATGTTGGGGGCTATGAAATAGCTTGTGTTCTTTTGCAGAGCCCCATGGCAAGGAATGCCAGGCCAGCCGCTGCGTTCTTTCTCCAGTGACTGCTGGCCAACCTGCTGCTCCTCCCTTTAGTGCCCCTTTGCATTAGCGCTAACTCACCAGTTTGCCCTGTCTGCCCTGGACACCCTGACCCCCTCTTTCCTCAGTCGCCTTTTCGCTGGAGTGGCCAATGCGAAGTATCGGGACACCATCACCTTGACCTTTGATCCTGCAAATCCGTGGCTGTCTTGTGTGTACAATGACCATAGTACTTATGTCTGGGGTGTGAAGGGCCCCAAGAAAGTGGGCAAGGTGTATTCAGCTCTGTATCATTCCTCCTGCGTCTGGAGTGTAGAGGTACGTGGGCCAGGTCTGCTGAGACTGACCGTGTTTCCTGGCCTACCATTAGGAGCTGGGGTTCCTCAAGTGTGGAATTTGTTTCCTCCAGCACCCTTGCTCCCCAAGCTGTGCCCCTGGGTCCCTTCGTATCTGTTAATTGGCTCTGAGGATGGGAGGGGATTTTAGTGCTGACTCATCTCAGACGTTTTTTCAGTATGCCCCTGTGCAGTCTTAGCTTGGCCTCTTTGGACATGTTCCTGAACTTGACCAAACCTTAGTTTCTGCAATTGTGAAATGACATACCTGATGCATTTGATTTTTACGAACAGGAGACAATGTAAGTGGGAGATTTAGAATGCCTAGTACTTACTAGGTGCTTGGTTAATGTATATTCCTTTACTTGTTAAAGACAAGAGCTAATCATTATGACTTGCTTGCTATGGGACAAGCCGTTGCCTCCAGGGGACAGGATGGGGGAACTTTAGGCCCCCAAGGACAGAGGTTCAGGAGGGTTTAGCTGAAAAGGGTTGGGGACAAAATTTATTATCTCCAAGGGAAAGATACTAACTTGACAATGAAGAAACGGCAAAACCCACCCTTAGCCAAGTCATTAAGGTTAACATCCCGTGGCAGCAGCATGAATCTGGTGAGAGGGTACACTGAGAGGTTTCAAAATGTTCCCAGAAAATGTTATGACTCTTAAGAACTCCCAATAAAATGTTGAACAACAACAACCAACGTTGATGGAAAGTTTCTTTTAGTTCTGTTTTTCCATGCAGCCTCCTCCTAGCATTGTGTCTGGTATTCTTGACCCAAATGTATAAGGAACTTAGGATAGTCATGAGGAAACATCAGGCAACCTTCATTTGAGGTATACCTGCCAGAGTAACTTATCACACTCTCCCAGGTGTCAGGGTAGGAAAGACAAGCAAAGACTGAAAGCCATTCTAGACTGGGACAGATGACACCCATGTGCCGTGGGGGCTCCTAGGATCCTGGAGCAGAAGAAGTCCATTCGTGGGATATACAAACAAACTCATTGGCATTGGGTTGATTCCAACTCAGAGCAACCCCCGCTGGTGACATTTAAATAAAGTCTAATAATGTTGTTCCAGTGTGACCTCCGTGGTCCTTATCACTGTGTACTGTAGTGCATAAAACATTAATACGAAGGGAGACCAGGTGAGAGAGTTGAATGTGACATATCTTGACTCATTTTTCTAAAGGTTCAACCCAAAAGGTAAAGTAAAACAGCTCTTGATGGAGAGGAAAAGGTGGAAGGGGGTGGGTGATGATTCTTTCCCCCCGCTGCCTGGCACTGAACGGCCTCTCCTCTCTTCTCATTTTGCAGGGTCCACGAATTGCAGTTCCTGAGTGAAATGCTGAAGGTGGAGGCCCATGAGTCAGAGATTCTGTGCCTGGAGTACTCGAAGCCAGACACAGGTACCTGGCCCTGGCCTGGAATGGCCTTGAGTGAGCCCCTCCAGTCTGGCCAGAGCCACTGATACTTGTCCTGCCTCTTGACTATGGGGCTGATCGTTCTTTTGGCTACCAAAAGAGTTAGTGATCCTTCTTGATGTCTCTGAAGGCTTCTTGTTGTTTCTGAAGGCTTTGGGGAGGACTGCATCTCAACTCTGCCCGACTCCATGGCTCATGTGGCTTAAGGATGTGGGGCTCAGTTTCTCTGGGTGCTCTTTGCTGGGCACTCATGTTGGGCTGCGATCCACAAGCTCAGCAGTTTGAAACTACCAGCCGCTCTGCAGGAGAAAGGTGGGCCTTTCTACTCCTGTAAACAGTTACAGTCTCAGAAGCCCATAGGGGGTATTCACTATGAGTCAGCATTAACTTGATAGCAGCAGATTTGATTTTTGTAAAGTCTTTTTAAAGCCAACCAAAAGCTGAATCAGTGAAGAAGATCTGCTTTAGACATTGTGCTCTTTTAAAGAATAATCTGTCTGTGATCAGATTGACACAGGAACTTGGAAGGTTAGGTGAAAAGTTTAAGGGGCAGTGAGCTTATGTGTGTGATGGAAATTTGGAATTGGAAAAGGACAGTGAGAATGGCTACATAATTTCAGAAATATAATGAATGTTAGCAAATTGTACATGTAGAAATGATCGAATTGGTATATATTTTTGTGTGCATTGTTTTAGATCAGGGAGAAGACTCGAAGTTCAAATATAATTTACAGAGACCCCCTTGTTAAATCTTGAATGGGACAAAGTCCAGAAAAAACAAATCATCTGGTTGAGGGAGACCGTAAGCATGAGGCCATAATGGGGACTGAAGGATTCACAACAGCTCGGTCACATGGAAAACAAAGGAAGCCCCTTTAAAAGTCAAGTTGCCAGCAGATCAGACCATCACAGTTGGAAATGTGACTACAGAAATGGGAAAGGGACCATGATTGGAGTAAATACATTATTGCAGACTAGAAAAGTTTACAGGACTGGTTCAGGGCCCTCCAACCATCTTGGTCAGGGCATGAACGTGCAACCTCAGTACCCCAATTCCCATCAAGGGCATACTCAGGCAAGTTCTTGAGGGCTAGACTACTCCTCACCAGGCTGGCCAGAGGAGTGGGTGGAAGCAAACAAACTCTGCCTGAGGGCAAAGCATTTTACGTTGCTAGTTCAGAGTCATGGAGCTCTAGTGCCATAGAAGGTTATGGGTTGGGCGGTTAACCACAAGGTTTCACTCTTCAAAACCACCAGCCAGCTCCAGGGAAGAAAGATGAGGCTTTCTACTCCAATAAAAATATATAGTCTGGAGATAAAAAGCCCCAATGTAAGTTAACTGGGTTGATTCCTACTAGAGGGATAATGTGTGTGGGCCAGATGCTTGCAAGGTCCCTCAAGGCAATGCTGCCAGACTGCAGTCTCTGCTCCCTGCTGGTGGAGACAATGGATTGCTTTTCTCTAAAACTTGGAACCATTAGCTTGGTTCCAGTAGGTGGAGTTCACACCCTACTGATAATGGTTCATATGGAGATCCAGAAAACAGGTCAAAGTTAAGCTGCCATTCTAAATGTAGGATCCGCCCATTTTGTCACCTGTATACCCCCAATCCCTCCTCTTCCTATTGCATGTATGCCCCTAGACCACCCCTTCTCACCGCTGTATAACATAGTCCAAGTCCTTCCTGTGATGTATGTCTTTACCCTCCCGTTTCCAATTCCCCTTGTCCTCCTTCCCTTCCCCCTCTCTCCATGTGGACCACCAAGTGGGGCTGAGGTGAGCAATGCTACCATGATATGTGTGTGACTGCATTATTGTAATATCTCTTCTATCTCTCATGCTCCCAATGACTTTAATATTTATATCTCAACCCTTTATGTTTCCAGGGCTTTCAATGACATTAGGCATCTTTTCAATGTTTATGAATCATGCTTATGAACCTCTCTTCTGTTAGTTGTCTGTGTGTATGCATTGCCTGTATTAAAAACATATAGAACCGAGCAATTTGTCTGGAAAAATAATTTATAGAAACTTTATGTTAGATTGCCATGCGTTTTGCATAGCCAATTGTTCTTTTAAAACACTTTTCTTGTCATTGTGATACCATGCTAAAAGGTAAAAACATCTGTATATAGTCAAATAGCTTTATCTTTCCTTTAAAGACATGAACCTTCGTGTCTTGCTTAAAGTTTCCACCTCACTAAAGCTAAATTGCTACCCTCGAAAATAAATCCCTCTAAGTTTTTAATGCTTTGAATATTTTATCGCTCTAATCCTCCTGGAGTTTATTTTTGAATGTAGTATGCTCCTTCCTTTGATTTCTTGTAAATTCAGCCAATTCAACCACTCATTAACCAAAGTATTCCTTTACCACTGGATTGTTTTGCCACCTTTGCTTTGCATAGCATATAGTTCTAAATTATATCCCAGACTACTGAATTATTTGCCAGAGTGGCTTTACTAATTGTACACTGGCATCACAACACGCGGGAGCTTCGGAAAGATCGTGGGAGAAAGGAATGAAAAGAGAAGATAATTTCCCATGAATTTTTGAAGCTTCCTCGTACAGGTGCTTTACAGTAAGTCGACATTAGGGTTTATAATCAATAAAAAATTCAACTGTGATCCAAGAATGAGGGGCGTGACATTTCCTGGTTGAGACAAAAGCGAACAGGCGAGCAGAATACGAAAAGAATTGGTTAACCGATGAAACTGCAGCCAAGTGTTAGCTGTTATCACAAAAATGAACACACAGAATATTCTTGAACTTGGAAGTGGGAACTTCAGCCTTTCAACGGCCATCGACGGTGCGGGGCAACATCCCCGCACTCCTACGCTCAGGAAGGGGGTTCTGGGGTCTGCGGCGCCGCGGGGCACAAGTGGGGCGAAGGGCTGCGAGGGAACGCCGAGGCAGAGGGGTCCCCGCGAGGCGGCTGCGGGCCGCTCCAGAAGGCAGGGGTCCGGGGGCTCTGCGGTCCCTCAGGACCCTCCAGGAGAGGCTCCAGAAAGGCAGCTGGAGGCCCCGGCCGGCCGTGCAGCTCGCTGGGAGACGCGGGCGCACGTGCTCCGCCGGTCCGGGCGGCGGGGGCGGCTGAACGGGCCCTGGCCGTGGGCGGCGGGCGGCGGGCGGGCGCAGTGCGGCGCCGGGCAGGCGGGAGGTGACCGCGCGGGGCGGTCGCGGCGGCTGGGGCTACTGACGGCACACGGATCCGGAGCGCACTGCGCGGGGCGGGGCGCCGCGCAGGTGAGAGCGGCAGCGGACCCGGATGCGGCGCGGCTGAGGGCGGCCGAGGGCGGGGGGTCGCGGCGGCTAGCTCTTGGAGATCCCGGCCGGAGGCTCCGGCGCCGGTGCTGCGCTTCCTGCCGGCTCGAAGAACGAGCCCGAGCCTGGCCGCCCTCGGGATGCCTTGCTGAGGCTCCGCCGGACGTCCCCAACAGGGGGGGGGGGCGGGGCGGGGCGCGTTCGGGCGCCTCCTGAGGGCGCCTCAGCGGAGAGCGGCGTTGGCGCCCTGGAGTCTATGCGGGCGGCCCAACCCGCCTGCCACTCAGGTGTCTTTTTGCACGGAAGTGAGTTTTAGGAGCGGGAAACCTGTGGTGGGCGTGACTGACGTGTTTTTAAATCATTTTCTATACATTTAAAGCTGTAAAGGCAAAACTTCATGATCCAATTAATATAGCCAAAAATTCAGGCTTGATAGAAACATTTAGAATCCAGCCACAGGGGGTAAAGTCCCCTTATTCCCATCTGTTATTGGAGGAAGGTATGAGAGAGATTGGATACTGCGGTGGGAAGAAATAGAGCCAAATAGGAATGTCTGCTTCTATAGGGAGAATGTATCAGCCATGCGCTCACTTTAAGGCAGCACAGCTTTAAGGGAGAATCTGTGGAAATGATAGATTACCGCAGGAACATGAACTTGGAGTATATCTCCAACTAACAGAGTGGTGGTCTTCCAGCCATGGAACATTAGTCTCCCAGATTCCCTCTGTACCAGTCAGGGAATAAGTCCCAGTATTATTTCCCTTGGTGCTAGTATCCCACATTTCCCCTCTCTGCATTATGTTTAAGATTCAATAGTGTCACGGAGGCAACATGGTCTCTTTTCATATCTATTAGCTTCCTATAGAAGTGACATGAGACTGCAAGCATCACAATTATGATAAAAAACACAGTCAGACTGGAACTTAAGCTATGTGAAGTACTTTGCCCCCAAGCTCGCGGGTCCAACCCTTCCATGCTACTCCTCAATTGCTTAATCACATCAGAGCCAGGAGAAGCCTCAAGCTTGTCTTTGAATGTATAGAAAATATCCTTTTTAAGCTGATCAATATCTAATGAAATGTTTCCCTTAAACCCTTGCAAATGTTTCCTAATCAAATTCCAATCATGCAATGTCTTATTATAAGGATAAGTGGTTATACAGAAATCAGTTACATTCCAATCACATTATAGCATTGACAAATTCAAAATCTTGACCTTTCAGCAAAGCAGTCTGCAGTAATATTCCAGTCACATTGTATAAAATGTTCAGTTATGATAGCATCCCAGAGTGTCTCTTAGACAGCGTCAGCAATGGAAGAAATATCTCAGCAGTCAGCAATCGCCATTCTCAGGAATCTTCGAGGTCTTCTTGCCGTTTTGAATAACTTCAATAACAGTGACCCGCTTTCTTCTGGGCCTTGCTGGCTGAAGAGAAATCCACCTATCTCCTTTGCCTGTGAAAATATAAAGAAATAGCCCCTCTCTTTGGGGTATCATTAACCTGAAAAAAGGATTTATGATTAATATTGGTTGGCCTCTCCATCTCTTCCTTGTCCATCTTTCTCCAAAGGTGGTTGCGTCCTTTTAAAGGGAGTCCATCAGTTTTATTCTGTAAAAAACATACATGCATAGCCTTTTCTCCAGGTGAATGGACCTGGATCCCAAACACAGTTTCCATCATCCTCAGATTTCTTAGGATCAATTTTCTCTGTAGAATTGAAAACGTGTTTATCTTCCCTAATTTTATTACAAGCTTTTAGTAAGGAGAAAAATTTTTTAGTTAAAATGAGTAAATGAACTTTGTCACACATAAGATTCCTCTTCTCCTCCTTCTGTTTTAACAATTTAAATAATAAAGCATTGCTAGATCTTGAACCAGTAAAAGTACTAGTTAGATAACCTTCATTGTTATGTAAATACTGGCTCCCATCCCTCAGAGAATTAAGAGAGCTAACTAATTGGGAGAACTTCTTATCATACTTTGAAAGACTGAAAAAATTCTTAATAAATTTGTTCAGCTGATCTTGAAGTAACTTACCAAGCAGACATTTTTTCTCCAGGCTTACCAATAAGGTTATAGGCTCAATTGAGCCGTTTTGCCTTTCAGGCTTCTCACACTGTATGATTTTACCTTGCAATATTCTGTCTTGGTTAACTTCACTCATTCCCTCTATGCTGGCTTTAGGGGAAGTTAATGGGAGGGCCTTAGGCCCCCCTGAATGCCCTAAGGAAATGACCCGGCATCCACAGTTAACAAACCTTTTTCCTTCCATTTCTAATTCCATGTGGGGGCGCTGTTTCTCCACAACAGCAGTCCAGAAGACTGCTTGATTTATAGGGTGGTCAAACTTCTCAAGTACTCTTTCCTGATAGGTATAAATTTTTACTCTAGAAATGCAAGGAAGGGAAAATTGGCTTAAGCGATCCTACATTTTTACAAACCATGGTATATCAGAACTCATTACTGCCTTAATTTCTTCTTCACAATCCTGACCAATAACTCCAGCAACACCTTGAGAATTTATGTTGGACTTTCTTTTTTTTTTTTTTTTTTTGGACTTTCTTAATAAACTTCCTATAGTTCTTTTAGGTAGTGGACCCCAATTACTGCTCTTCGTTTCTGATTCAATCACAGTTTTGGGCTTTTTCTTACTACTCTTATCAACTCCAGTATCAATTTTAATTTCTTGAGTACTAAGGTTAAATCTTCCTGATAGAAACTGTATTAATCTTTCAATAAGAGGTCCCTGCTTTTGAGGATCAAGCTCCTGTGAAGGCTTCTGAGCCATCTCTTGGTTATTCAAACCAACTGCAGTGAGAACAGAGACTAGGTTTTTGCCTCTTTGGCTAGGTCTGTTCTCCTGCTGTGAGGCTGCTAGATAAAGGCGATTTCTCTCAAAGATCTTCTTTGCTCCAGTAGGCAGACACCTTGCCTACCACGCTCTGCTATGAGGGCTCTGCATCAAGCTTCTTCCACTATTTTCCCGCCGGGAAGTCTTTGCTAATGGCGACCCTTCACGGTTGATTTTTGAACGACATTGGCTCGCCCAATGAGTTCCCTTCCTACAATGGAGGCAGAGTTCAGGTTCGTTTAAACCCAATCTCCATGGTCCTGGCCCATGCTCTGACATTGGCCGCAGCCTGCTCTGCCTACACTCTTTTGAAGATGACTTGTCTTCCCACAACTAAAGCACTTTCTTCCAGGTCTGATATAGTTTGCCAATGAAGCTGCCATGAGGTCTGCCTTGTATTCCTCTGCCTCTACATTCCTGCATATCCTAAAATAACCCCGCAAAGTGCCCTGTTCGCTGTAGGGATGCAAGGCATTTTTACAGTGCTTATTAGAGAAATCATAAGATAGCTTGTGCACTAGGTCTCTTACTGCCTGAACATTCTTCACACATTTGGAAATAGCATCTTCCAGTCGGGACACAAAGTCAGCGTAACGCTCATCATATTCTGTTGTCTTATAGCCCTGTAACGCGGCGTTCTCTCTTCTGATGGAATTATCTTTTCCCAGGCCCTTAAGCAAACCTCATGTATCTGTCCTATTGTCTGTTCAGTAAACTGTAGTTGAGACTCAACTGTAATATAATTTGCATCCCCTAGCAATTGATGAATTCCTATATCTATCCCATCCTCAGCATTCTTCCCAGCTCTTGCAAGGGCTGCTTCCTTCCATAGCATTTGATATCACAAGCATTCTGAAGAGTAAAGACAAATTCTCACTAAAGCTTTCCAATCTGTAGGGGTCCAGCTGTCAGACTCTGCTAGAGCCCTTATCATGCTAATTACAAAATGTGAGTCTGGGCCTTAGTCATTGATTGCCTGCTTGAGATCTTTTAGCAACTTAAAAGGCAAAGGCACTGTGAATTCCTTTTGGTTCTAACAGGATAAGACATCTTGCATTCTAAATCTTCTTCTGCAATCCCTCTTCCTACTCTGGAGAGTAAAGGTGCTTTCCTATACTTTGCTTCTTTACGTCTATTCTCTGAGCTACTCTTTTCAATCTGGATATCTTGGAGTTCCACTTCCTGAACTTCACCTTCTGTGCTAGCTCTCCTAGTTTGCATTTCTTTGGAGCTAATCTCTCTACCTTCAGGGCTGGCTTGCTTGATTGTTTTACAATCTCTGGCCTTTCTTACACTAAATTCCAGCAGGAGAGCAGTTGCTTTTACTATGTCCCCTTCTGACTCAGGCTCATTCTTTTAGCTCTGCCTAAAATCTTCTCATCTGCCTGAAACCCGTTCTCACTGCTTCTCATCTGATTTAAATTTGGGCATCTTAGACGTTGCCTGTTCTGCTTCTTGGCTTTCTCTACCTTTGAAAGCAAGGGAGCTTCCTGGGATTGTTTAATAGCCATGCTTTGGATCTTGCAATCCACTGCCTCTAGTACTGTATCACCTTTAAACCTTCGGAGTCTGCAGTCTCGCGAGAGCATACAGGCTTTGGCAATGAGGTTCTGTTCTAGAATTGGAGGCTTTAGATAACAAACCAATCCCTGCCTTTTCAGTTTTTCCTAAAGTTTCATAACCTAAATCATGCTTATTCACAGACACTTTAGCTTGCTTTGCTAGATTTGAATAGACACAAGACTTCTCACTAGACTGTTCATCCTTATTCTCTTCCTCCTGCAAAAGTTTTAAAACCATCTTAACTTGTACCCACAGAGACCACTTCTCCATAGGGATACTCTCCCCATCTCTGTGCTTCCTTTAAGTTGACAATGACCTCCTCCCAGGTCTCTAAATCAAAAGTTCCTTCCTCTGAGAACCATGAATTATACCTTTTTACTACTTTTAGAAAACATTGTATCTTTTTCTTCGTTACTTTTACACCTTGTCTTTTCAGTAAGTAGAGAGCATGGTACCATAAGTTTCAGGTTTACTTTTACCTTGCTCCCATTATCCTCTTTAAAATTCTAATTCACTATTTCCACTACTTCTCTGTCAATCCCCACACCGGATCCTCACTTCGCACAATTTTCAAATTCACTCTACGTACCAATGGGGCCATATAATTGTTATATGGGATATAACTCATATTGTCCCACGTTGTGCGCCATTTGTCTGGGGAAGCCCGCCTTGTGCTGGGGCTCCAGCCTCCAGCCCAGTCCTTGAGCCTCCTGCCTGGTCTCCATCCCACCTCCCTTCGTCCACACTGAGCGTGGACCTGGCTGGTAAGATCATGGCCATCCAGGAGGTGAGCATGCTACCATGAATTGTGTCTGACTGCATTATTGTAATGTCTCTTCTATCGCTCATGCTCCCGGTGACTTTAATATAATATTTATATATCTCAACCATACAATTGTGCTTATTGAACCCAAGATTACTGGTGGGGGGCTGGCACCCCAACTCATACCACAGTACATACCATTTGTCTAGTTCTTCAATGCTTCCTCTCCCGCTCACTCCCTCCAACTATCATGACCTCAGCTCTACCTTACAAAGCCGGCTAGACCAGAGCATGTACACTGGTACAGATAAGAACTCTCAACACGCAGAATCCAGGACAGATAAACCCTTCAGGAACAGTAATGGAAGTAGTGATAACATGAGGGTAGGGATGAGATAGAGAGAACTGATAGCAATGATTGATGTATTAAGGCTCACACCCCAGGGGGACAAGCAACAGAAACATTGGTGAAGTGAGACCTTGGACATTGTAAAATATGAAAGTATAATTTATCAAGGTTTCATAAGGGTGGGAGAGTGGGAGAGAAGGGGGGAAAAGGAGCTGATACCAAGGGGTCAAGTATAAAGAAAATGATGATGGTACCGTAGGTACAAATGTGCTTGATACAATTGATGTATGCATTGTTATAAGTGGTGTAAGAGCCCCCGATAAAATGACTTAATTTTTTAAAAGTGTTTAGGTAGATCTTGATGGAGGATAGATTGAGAAACAATAGTTTCAGAATTTGATAATTTTGCTTAATAATCAAACTGAAAACTCACTGCCATTGCATCTTTTGTGACTCACAGCAACCCTGACTTTCAGCAACCCTATTGGACAGGGTAGAGCAGCCCCTGTGAGTTTCTGAGACTGCAACTCTTTACAGGGGTAGAAAGCCCTAACGTTTCTCTCTCAGAGCGGGTGGTGGTTTTGAACTATGTGGGTAGCAGCCCAAGTGAAAACCACTATGCCACCAGGGCTCCCTGTGCCACATAGCGGGAGCTGTTGTTTTCCCAAACATTCACTTGGCTATTTCTTTTATAAGAAGCCAAGTAATTTGGCAGCTTATTTCTGTTCCAGTTTTCTTATATAGAAAATGTGGTGACAGTGTGAACCTGTTTGTTGTAGTTTATGTGAACATAATTGAGTGATCTAGACCAAGTGAGCTAGACCAAGTGAGCTGACTGGTCAAAAATCAGACCTGTGGATTGCCAAATTGGTTCTGCTGAGATTGGGGCTTTCCTGGATCCACAGGCTTCCTCCAAGCTGTGTCCGAGAAGCTCTGCATTTTAGAGCTACATTTTATAGTTGAAAGAGAGGCCTAAGGAGGGAGGGAGTCCTTAAGCTCTAAGACCTTAATGCTGTCATTGCTGTCCTCTTTTAGTGTACCTGCAGTTTCCACACTGCAGTGGGAACCATTGAAACAGCTGTTCTCATTCTCTGAGATGGTGTGCCACCCCACTCCATACCACCACCACCTCATCCCTTTCTCTTATTGTAGAGATAATGCCCCTTCCATATGTATCTCAGATATTCAATTAATGAAGAAAGACAAAAGTAGGAGAAATGATTTAGATGAAGGAGACCATAAGCATGAGGCCATAATGGGGTCCAAAGGCTGTGTGGCCATGTCGCTAATTATAGAAATGGATGAAATCTGCCACAAAAATGTGATTGGAGGCAGAGCAATTCATCACTCTCTCAGGCAGGACTACATAAGTGAGAATGGGGCCATTATGGAGACATGGAGACGATCACAGATTAGAAAGGCTTACTGGATTTGTTCTGGGGCCTTCCGACCACTATAACTCATGACCATAGGGTCTTAGACTTTCCCAATTTCCATTGAGGACCTTCCCAGGGAAGTCCCAGAGGGCAGATTGCTCCTCTCTGCTCTGGCTAGTTGTTGTTGCGTGCCATTGAGGACACTTGGACTCGTCGTGACCTCACATACAACCGAATGAAACACTGTAGGGTCGTGCACCATCCTCACAATTGTTCCTGTGCCTGAACCACCGATGAAGCCACTGAGTCCATCCACTTCTTCGAGGACCTCCTCTGTTTCATGGCTTCTCCACTGTACCAAATAGGATGTCCTTCTCCAGGGACTGGTCTCTCCTGACAACATGTCCAAAGTATGTAAGATGGCGTCTTGCCATCCTTGCCTCTAAGCAGCACTCTGGCCTTATTTCTTCTGATACAGATTGGTCAGTCCTTCAGCAGTCCATGGTACTGTCAGTAGTCTTCTGGTGGACCACAATTCGATGCATCTGTTCTTCTACAGCCTTCCTTATTCAGTGTCTAACTTTCACATGCATATGATGCAATGGAAAATAGCATGGCTTAGGTCATGTGCACCTTAGTCCTCAGAGTAACATCATTGTTCTTCAACACTATAAAGAGGTTTTCTGCAGCAGATTTACCCATTACAATACATCTTTTGATCTCCTGACTGCTGTTTCTATGAACATTGATAGTGGATCTAAGCAAGACAAAATCCTTGACAACTGAAGCCCTTTTCTCTGTTTATCACCTATTGGTCCAGTTTTGGGGATTTTGGTCTTCCTTATATTGAATTGTAACCCATATTGAAGGCTGCAATCCTTGATCTTCAGCAAGTGGTTCAATTCCTCCTCACTTTCAGCAAACAAATGGTGTCATATATGCACACAAGCAGGCTCCCAAAAGTTAGTGGAACAAGGAATCAAAAGAGAATGGAATTTTTCAGGGACTTTTTGAAATACCAGTGTGTGTGTGTGTGTGAGAGAGAGAGAGAGAGAGAGAGAGAGAGAGAGAGAGAGAGAGAGAGAGAGAGAGAGAGAGAGAGGAGATGTGGGCATAAAACAAATATCAAGCAACATAAGGGAGAATGCTGTTGGCTGCTGTTGAACTGATTCCGGTGCGCATGCACAGTGACCTGCTGTGTGCACCATAGTGACCCCTCAGAAGCAGATCATCAAGCCTACCTTTCAACTGAAATTCTGAGAATTCACAATTTTCAGAAGTATGTGGATAACAGTGAAAGCCAAAATTCTATTTGCACAGTCCCCACGTGGATTAAGCTTCCAGTGAATTCCTTCAGACCATTGACCAGGGATGTGAACACTCTTGCCACCAGGCAGAGGGCATTGGAAAGTGGATTACCCCTTAGGCAGCCCATGGTGGGGCTTAGAGACTTGCCTAAGTGTATCCTTGAATCGAGGCTGCCATTCTGGGCTGCGCGGTCATGAGTCATGCCCCCAAAGCCTTGGTTGTTTGGCCCTGGACCACTCTTGTAAACTGTCCTGTTTAACACAGGTCCCAATCCTTGTCCTATTCTTGCTTCTGTAGTCCCACCTGGAACTGTGATGTTGGGATCTGCCGCCATGTCCTTTCAAGTCTGTGAATCTCAGATAACCCTTACATATCAATAAGACCTCTTGCTAATAGTTTCCCTCCCCTCATCTCGATGGCATGTGTTGGCCCTTGGACTATCTAGGTTACCTAGCGGGCATTTGGATTATGTAGGCTCCCTAGCGGGAATTTGGACTATATAGATTACCTAGCGGGCAATTAGACTTTGTAGGTTATCTAGCGGGCACTTTGACTATCTAGGTTACCTAGCTAGCACTTGAACTATCTACGTTACCTAGCGGTTACTTGGAGTATGTTGGTTACCTACCGGGCTGTTGGACTATCTAGGTTACCTAGCCGGCACTTGGGCTATCTAGGTTAACTAACGGGCACTTGGACTATGTAGGTTCCCTAGCGGGCCCTTGGACTATGTAAGTTCCCTAGCGGGCACTTGGACTATGTGGGTTCCCTAGCGGGCATTAGGACTATCTGGGTTACCTAACGGGCACTTGGACTATGTAGGTTAACTAGCGGGCTTTGGACTATGTAGGTTACCTAGCGGACACTTGGACTATGTAGGTTCCCTATCGTTCACTTGGAGAATGTAGGTTAACTAAGGGGCACTAGGACAATGTAGGTTACCTAGCGGGCCTTGGGACTATCTAGGTTACCTAGGGGGAACTTGGACTATGTAGGTTTACTATTGGCCACTTGGACTATCTAGGTTACCTAGCAGGCACTTGGACTATGTAGGTTAACTAGCGGGCACTTGGACTATCTAGGTTACCTAGCAGGCACTTGGACTATGTACGTTTCCTAGCGGGTACTTGGACTATCTATGTTAACTAGCGGGCACTTGGACTATGTAGATTCCCTATCGGGCACTTGGACTATGTAGGTAACCTAGTGGTCACTTGAACTGTCTAGGTTACCTAGCGGGCATTTGGACTATGTAGGTTAACTAGCGAGCTCTTGGACTATCTAGGTTAACTAGCGGGCACTTGGACTATTAGGGTCCCTAGCGGGCATTTGGACTATATAGGTTACCTAGCGGGCACTTGGACTATGTAGGTTAACTAGCGGACACTTTGACTATCTAGGTTAGCTAACGGGCAATTGGACTATCTAGGTTACCTAGCGGGCACTTGGACTATGTAGGTTCCCTAGCGGGCACTTGGACTATTTAGGTTACCTAGCAGGCACTTTGACTATCTAGGTTAACTAACGGGCACTTGGACTATGGAAAGAAGTGCCTAATGGTCACCAGGACCCATGGTTAATCCAGGCGTGGTCATCTGATTCCAATCGATCAGACCTAGCTATAAATCACTTATATGTCTGGGTAATTAAAAGCAAATATAAATTTTCAAAAAAAATAACGTTGCATGGGATAGAAAGAGAATACATAACAACATCAGACATAAATATGCCTCAAGACAAACTCATTGTGCACATCCAGAATACATAATGGCTCTTGCTAAGATGCATTTCCCACTAGACCCTACCCCAAGCCAGTAAAAGCCAGAAACTCTACAGTAAACTGTGGATTGTACTACTCTGAAATGGGAGCTGTGTCTCTAGACCTAACTTGGGGCTGTTCGTGCTGAGGACTCACCAATACCTGCTGCAGTGACAACAGTCCAGGTGAGAATAAGGAAATCTGGATGACAGCCAGGATATAGGAGCACTGAGACCTCAAATTGCTTCTAGGCGAGCATGGCCTAATGGGCTTCCATTTATGCACCTCTGGCAGGAGGAGTTTGTTCTGGAAAGTAATGGTTTCTAAGGAAGTATTTCTTAAACTTTCACATGCATGCACTTACCCAGGTTCCTGGAAATCGGGCTGGGGGGCAGATTCTGATTTTGTGGGTTCAGGGTGGGGGGTCTAGGATCCAGCAGTTCTAGAGGCCCTGGTACTCTTGGGCTGTTAACCACAAGGACAGTAGTCCTAAACCACCAGCCACTCCTTGGGAGAAATATGAGGCTGTAGACTCCGGGCAAGAGTGACAGTCTGGGAAACCCACAAGGGCAGTTCTACCCTGTCCTGTAGGGTCACTATGAGTCAGCATCAACTCGATGGCATTAGCATGGGAGAAGCTAATGCTGATGTTGCTGGTTCCTTGACCTATCATACTTTGAGTGGCAAAGTCCCAAGGGCCTTCCCGGATGTGATGGCCAAAAGCAGTAGTGTTCACCCTTGGTCATACTTTGGAATCCCTTAGGAGCTTTCAAGCCTCCCATTGGCCTGGCGCCATCCCAGACCAATGAAGCAAGACTTAGTGGAAGCAGGATTCAGGTCACGGTCAGTGAGAAAGCCCCCTTGGCAATGCCAACGTACAGCCAGTGCAGAGTCGAACTGGTTGACGACTCCACATGACTCCATATACTTTGGTGAAGCCAGCTGTTTGGGCAAGGTTTTCAGAGTTACCACCCATGTAGACTTGTTGGTGATAGTGCATTAAATAGAGCACATGCAGTGCATTGCATGAGTGTCCTATGTCATGCAACCACATCAGGGGTATGTTGAGCCAATTTCTCTGGGAGACCAAGGGTGTTGGCTCCATCCTGAACGTTGGCAGGGTAATGGACTGACACAGAGGAAACTCATTCTCTTTGTGGTGGTGCACTAATGGGTTCTTCACAGAAGGCCAAGTCCATGGCTGCAGATGCTCACGGGGCTGAGGGAGCAGGTCAAATCCTAAGTCCGAGGTGGGTGTTTGCATATTTACATGCCCTCACTGCCATCAAGTCCATTCCAACTCACAGGCCCATGGGACTGAGTAAAATGGCCCCCGTGGGTTTCTGAGACTGTGATTCTTTAGAGGAGTAGAAAATCTCCTCTTTCTCCAGAGGAGCGGTTGGTCATTCAAACTGCTGACCTTGAGATAAACAGTCCAACTCCTGACCACTCTTGCCGTCAGAATTCTATTTATTTACACAAGTATATATATATCCTTTCCCAAAAGAACTCCACATTTTCAAATCATTCTTGACACTCATGGCCTTTTTTCCTTTATAGCCATGCCTTTGGTTGAAACACAGATATAAGAGAAATATTTATCTACTTATAGGGGTACAAAAGTAGCTTTGGTGGCATAGTGTTTGCATGTTGGGCTGCTAACACCAAAGTCAGCACTTTGAAACCACCAGCCACTCCGTGGGAAGAAGAGTCTGTCTACTCCTATAAAGAGTTACAGTCTCAGAAACTCACAGGGACAGATCTACTCTGCCTCATAGGGTCACTATGAGTCAGCATCACCTCCCTGGCAGTGAGGTAGATTTTGGTTTCATAGAGATACAAGTCAGTCCTGAGCTGCTAAAGACAAGGTTGGCAGTTTGAACCCACCAGCTGCAGAGAAAGAGGAGGCTTTCTATTCCCATAAGGAGCTACAGTTTCAGAAATACCCACAGGGGAAATTTTAACCTCTCCTGTAGGATCAATATGAGTCAGAATCGACTTATCGGTGGTGAGCAAGTGGAGGGGACCCTAAACAGGTTCCGGTGGACCTTAAGAGTTCTACTAATTGTGCATGCTCTGTAAAATGTAAACCAAGATTTTACTTTTGCAAACATTATTTTTTCTAAACACGTCTAACTGTGAAACTATACTCGCATGCGGGTCTTTGAACCTGGTCAGTGGTCTGGGGAAGTGAAGGGGCCTGACATCCTTTGTTGTTGTTAGTGCTGTCCAGTCATTCTGACATCACAGGGACCTTCTTTGCAACACAAGGCAGCACTGCCCAGTCCTTTGCCAGCCTCAGGGGTAGTATGTTGGAGCCCATGGTTTCAGCTACCGTGTCCTCCAGTTCACCAAGGAGTTTCCTCTTTGTGCTGCTTACTAAACCCGTTTCTAAGGAGTCCATTCCAACTCACGGTGACGCCGTGTGGGTCAGCACCACGGGACCCCACATAATGCCTTATACCATATATATATATATATATATATATATATATATATATATATATATATATATATATATATATAGTGCATAATGCCTTATACCTGGTCCCTTTGGCACCTTGTGATCGCACAGGCTGGTGTGCTTATTCCATGTGGGCTTTTTTGCTTCTGAGCCAGATGGCCGTTTGCTCACCTTCAAGCCTTTAAGACCCCAGACACTATCTCTTTTGATAGCCTCTGGCCTTTACTTTGGGGTCTTCGGTCCCTGCAGAGTGGACACATGCCTGCTGTGCGGGTATGGGACGTGTCGGAGCGCAGCCTGGTGGCGGAGCTTCAGGAGCATAAGTATGGCATGGCATGTGTGGCCTTCTCATCCAGTGCCAAGTACATTGTCTCAGTGGGCTACCAGCATGACATGATCGTCAATGTCTGGGCCTGGAAGGTGAGTGGGCTGCTGGCCTCAGGACAGGCGGGGCCGGGAGGGGAGCCAAGAAACTGCTGACCGGTGGCCTTTACTTCCGCCTGCTGGCCTCAGTCCCTTTCTAGAGAACTCTGAGCAGAAAGGAGCAACTGGGTATCTAGGATGCTGAAGAAGGGGCAGAAGGAGAGGTCAAGTTCACAGCTTGTCTAACCTTCAGTGTGTAAGTTTCTTTTCCCTCAGCTCCTAGAAGCAGAGCCTTGATTTCCCTTGACTTTCTCTCCAGAAAAACATTGTAGTGGCTTCCAACAAGGTGTCCAGTCAGGTGACAGCAGTATCCTTCTCTGAGGACTGCAGCTACTTTGTCACTGCAGGCAACCGGCACATCAAGTTCTGGTACCTCGATGACAGCAAGATCTCAAAGGTGAGGTAGCAAGTAGCCACTAGGGTGGGGTCTGCCCAGATATGTTCCACCTGCGCCCCCTTCTGCATGCTCAAAAGCCCCTTGGAAGTCTCAGCTGGGCCAGGTGCTATGTCAATATGCAAGGGAAGCCTTCTCCCTCCCTCCCCAGGGCCTGCTTTCCAGGGGGTAGCCTGCAGGGTGTGTGGGTGGCACCTGTGGTGGGTCTCCACAGGTGAATGCCACTGTACCCCTGCTGGGCCGCTCTGGGCTGCTGGGGGAACCTGCGGAACAACCTGTTCACTGATGTAGACTGTGGCTGCGGGAAGAAGACTGACAGCACCTTCTGTATCACATCCTCTGGGCAGCTGTGCGAGTTCAGTGACCCGGAGACTGTTGGACAAGTGGGTGGAGCTGAGTGTAAGTGAATGCTTTGTCGGCACCCTCCCGTCTGTCACCTCCGGGCTCCAGGGCACCTGAGTCTGCATGCACGCTGGGGGAGGCCCCAGGCGGAGGAATGTGTTTGGGAACCTCTCTGCTTGCTCGCCCTCTCTGTCTCTGCCTCTTCCTCTGCTTTCCTCTTCTGCTCAGCACACAGACAGCATCACAGTAAGTGTGCTGGCCCTGTCCGCTGCCTCTGCTGCCTTTCTCTGGGCCGGCCTTTTCTGGGTGTGTCTTTGCCCAAACCTCAGGTGCCTTATAAGGCTTGCTGACTCCTTCCCCCTAATTGCAGGGGGCTGTGGGCCCTCTGGCCAGCTGCTGTTAGAGGGAGGGGCATTGAGGGGCTCTGCCCAGGGCAGCTGGCCTGCCTTGCGCTTGTCCTTGCCTCTTGGCTCATGGCTGTTGAGGTGTCCGGTGAAGGAGTGGACAGACGCCCTTGCTGACTGTGGCTTCTGTGCTCACAGACCACAGTGGCCCACTGCATCTCGGTGAGCCAGGACTACATCTTCTGCGGCTGTGCTGACGGCACCGTGTGCCTTTTCAACCCCTTCAACCTGCACTTCCTCAGCACGCTGCCCCGGCCCCATGCCCTGGGCACAGACATTGCCAGCATCACAGAGGCCAGGTGAGCGGTGTGGGTGGGCCCCTGAGTCCTGTCAGAGCCCCACTCTGTGCCAGGCCGTCCCTGGCATGCTGCAAGGAGAGGAGGGCACACATAGACCTCTGGGAAGACCCTTGCAGTCAAGCACAGGTGGGTCTTTTAGCATTTGTTGCTCACTGTGGGCAACCGTGGTAATCTGAGTCTGCAGTGTGGTAATGCATTGTCCTGTAAACACCACAGCTAGGACAGACGGGCAGTTCCTTAGGGTTTCTGAGAGAGGCTGGAAACCTGACGGAGCAGGCCTTTCTCCCTCAGGGTGGTCCTGGGTAGCAGCTAAGGTAGGAGGGTCTTATTGTAGCCTCGGGCCTTGGGTTGGGTGATTGCAGGAAGTGAAGTTTTGCTCTGGTTTCAGTGCTGTCAGGAAGCGGGGCAGTTCTGCAGTTGGGTATATTAATTTCTCATTCAGGGAAGGAGTGGGCTAAATCTGCAAATGGCAGGAAATGATATATGACCATGACTGGTTTGCACAGTGCCCTTCCTTTTCCTCTGACGTGAGTCTAGAAGGGCCTGACATCTGCTTGGCTGCATCACGGCCACACACTGTCCCCGCCTGATGTTGGGGGCTATGAAATAGCTTGTGTTCTTTTGCAGAGCCCCATGGCAAGGAATGCCAGGCCAGCCGCTGCGTTCTTTCTCCAGTGACTGCTGGCCAACCTGCTGCTCCTCCCTTTAGTGCCCCTTTGCATTAGCGCTAACTCACCAGTTTGCCCTGTCTGCCCTGGACACCCTGACCCCCTCTTTCCTCAGTCGCCTTTTCGCTGGAGTGGCCAATGCGAAGTATCGGGACACCATCACCTTGACCTTTGATCCTGCAAATCCGTGGCTGTCTTGTGTGTACAATGACCATAGTACTTATGTCTGGGGTGTGAAGGGCCCCAAGAAAGTGGGCAAGGTGTATTCAGCTCTGTATCATTCCTCCTGCGTCTGGAGTGTAGAGGTACGTGGGCCAGGTCTGCTGAGACTGACCGTGTTTCCTGGCCTACCATTAGGAGCTGGGGTTCCTCAAGTGTGGAATTTGTTTCCTCCAGCACCCTTGCTCCCCAAGCTGTGCCCCTGGGTCCCTTCGTATCTGTTAATTGGCTCTGAGGATGGGAGGGGATTTTAGTGCTGACTCATCTCAGACGTTTTTCAGTATGCCCCTGTGCAGTCTTAGCTTGGCCTCTTTGGACATGTTCCTGAACTTGACCAAACCTTAGTTTCTGCAATTGTGAAATGACATACCTGATGCATTTGATTTTTACGAACAGGAGACAATGTAAGTGGGAGATTTAGAATGCCTAGTACTTACTAGGTGCTTGGTTAATGTATATTCCTTTACTTGTTAAAGACAAGAGCTAATCATTATGACTTGCTTGCTATGGGACAAGCCGTTGCCTCCAGGGGACAGGATGGGGGAACTTTAGGCCCCCAAGGACAGAGGTTCAGGAGGGTTTAGCTGAAAAGGGTTGGGGACAAAATTTATTATCTCCAAGGGAAAGATACTAACTTGACAATGAAGAAACGGCAAAACCCACCCTTAGCCAAGTCATTAAGGTTAACATCCCGTGGCAGCAGCATGAATCTGGTGAGAGGGTACACTGAGAGGTTTCAAAATGTTCCCAGAAAATGTTATGACTCTTAAGAACTCCCAATAAAATGTTGAACAACAACAACCAACGTTGATGGAAAGTTTCTTTTAGTTCTGTTTTTCCATGCAGCCTCCTCCTAGCATTGTGTCTGGTATTCTTGACCCAAATGTATAAGGAACTTAGGATAGTCATGAGGAAACATCAGGCAACCTTCATTTGAGGTACACCTGCCAGAGTAACTTATCACACTCTCCCAGGTGTCAGGGTAGGAAAGACAAGCAAAGACTGAAAGCCGTTCTAGACTGGGACAGATGACACCCATGTGCCGTGGGGGCTCCTGGGATCCTGGAGCAGAAGAAGTACATTCGTGGGATAAACAAACAAACTCATTGGCATTGGGTTGATTCCAACTCAGAGCAACCCCCGCTGGTGACATTTAAATAAAGTCTAATAATGTTGTACCAGTGTGACCTCCGTGGTCCTTATCACTGTGTACTGTAGTGCATAAAACATTAATACGAAGGGAGACCAGGTGAGAGAGTTGAATGTGACATATCTTGACTCATTTTTCTAAAGGTTCAACCCAAAAGGTAAAGTAAAACAGCTCTTGATGGAGAGGAAAAGGTGGAAGGGGGTGGGTGATGATTCTTTCCCCCCGCTGCCTGGCACTGAACGGCCTCTCCTCTCTTCTCATTTTGCAGGGTCCACGAATTGCAGTTCCTGAGTGAAATGCTGAAGGTGGAGGCCCATGAGTCAGAGATTCTGTGCCTGGAGTACTCGAAGCCAGACACAGGTACCTGGCCCTGGCCTGGAATCGCCTTGAGTGAGCCCCTCCAGTCTGGCCAGAGCCACTGATACTTGTCCTGCCTCTTGACTATGGGGCTGATCGTTCTTTTGGCTACCAAAAGAGTTAGTGATCCTTCTTGATGTCTCTGAAGGCTTCTTGTTGTTTCTGAAGGCTTTGGGGAGGACTGCATCTCAACTCTGCCCGACTCCATGGCTCATGTGGCTTAAGGATGTGGGGCTCAGTTTCTCTGGGTGCTCTTTGCTGGGCACTCATGATGGGCTGCGATCCACAAGCTCAGCAGTTTGAAACTACCAGCCGCTCTGCAGGAGAAAGGTGGGCCTTTCTACTCCTGTAAACAGTTACAGTCTCAGAAGCCCATAGGGGGTATTCACTATGAGTCAGCATTAACTTGATAGCAGCAGATTTGATTTTTGTAAAGTCTTTTTAAAGCCAACCAAAAGCTGAATCAGTGAAGAAGATCTGCTTTAGACATTGTGCTCTTTTAAAGAATAATCTGTCTGTGATCAGATTGACACAGGAACTTGGAAGGTTAGGTGAAAAGTTTAAGGGGCAGTGAGCTTATGTGTGTGATGGAAATTTGGAATTGGAAAAGGACAGTGAGAATGGCTACATAATTTCAGAAATATAATGAATGTTAGCAAATTGTACATGTAGAAATGATCGAATTGGTATATATTTTTGTGTGCATTGTTTTAGATCAGGGAGAAGACTCGAAGTTCAAATATAATTTACAGAGACCCCCTTGTTAAATCTTGAATGGGACAAAGTCCAGAAAAAACAAATCATCTGGTTGAGGGAGACCGTAAGCATGAGGCCATAATGGGGACTGAAGGATTCACAACAGCTCGGTCACATGGAAAACAAAGGAAGCCCCTTTAAAAGTCAAGTTGCCAGCAGATCAGACCATCACAGTTGGAAATGTGACTACAGAAATGGGAAAGGGACCATGATTGGAGTAAATACATTATTGCAGACTAGAAAAGTTTACAGGACTGGTTCAGGGCCCTCCAACCATCTTGGTCAGGGCATGAACGTGCAACCTCAGTACCCCAATTCCCATCAAGGGCATACTCAGGCAAGTTCTTGAGGGCTAGACTACTCCTCACCAGGCTGGCCAGAGGAGTGGGTGGAAGCAAACAAACTCTGCCTGAGGGCAAAGCATTTTACGTTGCTAGTTCAGAGTCATGGAGCTCTAGTGCCATAGAAGGTTATGGGTTGGGCGGTTAACCACAAGGTTTCACTCTTCAAAACCACCAGCCAGCTCCAGGGAAGAAAGATGAGGCTTTCTACTCCAATAAAAATATATAGTCTGGAGATAAAAAGCCCCAATGTAAGTTAACTGGGTTGATTCCTACTAGAGGGATAATGTGTGTGGGCCAGATGCTTGCAAGGTCCCTCAAGGCAATGCTGCCAGACTGCAGTCTCTGCTCCCTGCTGGTGGAGACAATGGATTGCTTTTCTCTAAAACTTGGAACCATTAGCTTGGTTCCAGTAGGTGGAGTTCACACCCTACTGATAATGGTTCATATGGAGATCCAGAAAACAGGTCAAAGTTAAGCTGCCATTCTAAATGTAGGATCCGCCCATTTTGTCACCTGTATACCCCCAATCCCTCCTCTTCCTATTGCATGTATGCCCCTAGACCACCCCTTCTCACCGCTGTATAACATAGTCCAAGTCCTTCCTGTGATGTATGTCTTTACCCTCCCGTTTCCAATTCCCCTTGTCCTCCTTCCCTTCCCCCTCTCTCCATGTGGACCACCAAGTGGGGCTGAGGTGAGCAATGCTACCATGATATGTGTGTGACTGCATTATTGTAATATCTCTTCTATCTCTCATGCTCCCAATGACTTTAATATTTATCTCTCAACCCTTTATGTTTCCAGGGCTTTCAATGACATTAGGCATCTTTTCAATGTTTATGAATCATGCTTATGAACCTCTCTTCTGTTAGTTGTCTGTGTGTATGCATTGCCTGTATTAAAAACATATAGAACCGAGCAATTTGTCTGGAAAAATAATTTATAGAAACTTTATGTTAGATTGCCATGCGTTTTGCATAGCCAATTGTTCTTTTAAAACACTTTTCTTGTCATTGTGATACCATGCTAAAAGGTAAAAACATCTGTATATAGTCAAATAGCTTTATCTTTCCTTTAAAGACATGAACCTTCGTGTCTTGCTTAAAGTTTCCACCTCACTAAAGCTAAATTGCTACCCTCGAAAATAAATCCCTCTAAGTTTTTAATGCTTTGAATATTTTATCGCTCTAATCCTCCTGGAGTTTATTTTTGAATGTAGTATGCTCCTTCCTTTGATTTCTTGTAAATTCAGCCAATTCAACCACTCATTAACCAAAGTATTCCTTTACCACTGGATTGTTTTGCCACCTTTGCTTTGCATAGCATATAGTTCTAAATTATATCCCAGACTACTGAATTATTTGCCAGAGTGGCTTTACTAATTGTACACTGGCATCACAACACGCGGGAGCTTCGGAAAGATCGTGGGAGAAAGGAATGAAAAGAGAAGATAATTTCCCATGAATTTTTGAAGCTTCCTCGTACAGGTGCTTTACAGTAAGTCGACATTAGGGTTTATAATCAATAAAAAATTCAACTGTGATCCAAGAATGAGGGGCGTGACATTTCCTGGTTGAGACAAAAGCGAACAGGCGAGCAGAATACGAAAAGAATTGGTTAACCGATGAAACTGCAGCCAAGTGTTAGCTGTTATCACAAAAATGAACACACAGAATATTCTTGAACTTGGAAGTGGGAACTTCAGCCTTTCAACGGCCATCGACGGTGCGGGGCAACATCCCCGCACTCCTACGCTCAGGAAGGGGGTTCTGGGGTCTGCGGCGCCGCGGGGCACAAGTGGGGCGAAGGGCTGCGAGGGAACGCCGAGGCAGAGGGGTCCCCGCGAGGCGGCTGCGGGCCGCTCCAGAAGGCAGGGGTCCGGGGGCTCTGCGGTCCCTCAGGACCCTCCAGGAGAGGCTCCAGAAAGGCAGCTGGAGGCCCCGGCCGGCCGTGCAGCTCGCTGGGAGGCGCGGGCGCACGTGCTCCGCCGGTCCGGGCGGCGGGGGCGGCTGAACGGGCCCTGGCCGTGGGCGGCGGGCGGCGGGCGGGCGCAGTGCGGCGCCGGGCAGGCGGGAGGTGACCGCGCGGGGCGGTCGCGGCGGCTGGGGCTACTGACGGCACACGGATCCGGAGCGCACTGCGCGGGGCGGGGCGCCGCGCAGGTGAGAGCGGCAGCGGACCCGGATGCGGCGCGGCTGAGGGCGGCCGAGGGCGGGGGGTCGCGGCGGCTAGCTCTTGGAGATCCCGGCCGGAGGCTCCGGCGCCGGTGCTGAGCTTCCTGCCGGCTCGAAGAACGAGCCCGAGCCTGGCCGCCCTCGGGATGCCTTGCTGAGGCTCCGCCGGACGTCCCCAACAGGGGGGGGGGCGGGGCGGGGCGCGTTCGGGCGCCTCCTGAGGGCGCCTCAGCGGAGAGCGGCGTTGGCGCCGTGGAAGTGGAGTCTACGCGGGCGGCCCAACCCGCCTGCCACTCAGGTGTCTTTTTGCACGGAAGTGAGTTTTAGGAGCGGGAAACCTGTGGTGGGCGTGACTGACGTGTTTTTAAATCATTTTCTATACATTTAAAGCTGTAAAGGCAAAACTTCATGATCCAATTAATATAGCCAAAAATTCAGGCTTGATAGAAACATTTAGAATCCAGCCACTGGGGGTAAAGTCCCCTTATTCCCATCTGTTATTGGAGGAAGGTATGAGAGAGATTGGATACTGCGGTGGGAAGAAATAGAGCCAAATAGGAATGTCTGCTTCTATAGGGAGAATGTATCAGCCATGCGCTCACTTTAAGGCAGCACAGCTTTAAGGGAGAATCTGTGGAAATGATAGATTACCGCAGGAACATGAACTTGGAGTATATCTCCAACTAACAGAGTGGTGGTCTTCCAGCCATGGAACATTAGTCTCCCAGATTCCCTCTGTACCAGTCAGGGAATAAGTCCCAGTATTATTTCCCTTGGTGCTAGTATCCCACATTTCCCCTCTCTGCATTATGTTTAAGATTCAATAGTGTCACGGAGGCAACATGGTCTCTTTTCATATCTATTAGCTTCCTATAGAAGTGACATGAGACTGCAAGCATCACAATTATGATAAAAAACACAGTCAGACTGGAACTTAAGCTATGTGAAGTACTTTGCCCCCAAGCTCGCGGGTCCAACCCTTCCATGCTACTCATCAATTGCTTAATCACATCAGAGCCAGGAGAAGCCTCAAGCTTGTCTTTGAATGTATAGAAAATATCCTTTTTAAGCTGATCAGTATCTAATGAAATGTTTCCCTTAAACCCTTGCAAATGTTTCCTAATCAAATTCCAATCATGCAATGTCTTATTATAAGGATAAGTGGTTATACAGAAATCAGTTACATTCCAATCACATTATAGCATTGACAAATTCAAAATCTTGATCTTTCAGCAAAGCAGTCTGCAGTAATGTAGGGACTTTATGGATGTGCTTTATACAATTGATGTATGTATACGTATGGATTGTGGTAAGAGTTGTATGAGTCCCTAATAAAATGTAAAAGAAGAAAAGAGAAAAAAAATGATTAGGGCAAAGACTGTACAGATGTGCTTTATACAATTGATGTATGTATATATATGAACGGTGAAAAGAATTGTATGAGCCCCAATAAATTGTTAAAATTAAAAAAAAATTCATTAAAAAAAAATTAAATTAAATTAAAAAAAAATGAGTAAATGAACTTTGTCACACATAAGATTCCTCTTCTCCTTCTGTTTTAACAATTTAAATAGTAAAGCATTGCTAGATCTTGAACCAGTAAAAGTACTAGTTAGATAACCTTCATTGTTATGTAAATACCGGCTCCCATCCCTCAGAGAATTAAGAGAGCTAACTAATTGGGAGAACTTCTTATCATACTTTGAAAGACTGAAAAAATTCTTAATAAATTTGTTCAGCTGATCTTGAAGTAACTTACCAAGCAGACATTTTTTCTCCAGGCTTACCAATAAGGTTATAGGCTCAATTGAGCCGTTTTGCCTTTCAGGCTTCTCACACTGTATGATTTTACCTTGCAATATTCTGTCTTGGTTAACTTCACTCATTCCCTCTATGCTGGCTTTAGGGGAAGTTAATGGGAGGGCCTTAGGCCCCCCTGAATGCCCTAAGGAAATGACCCGGCATCCACAGTTAACAAACCTTTTTCCTTCCATTTCTAATTCCATGTGGGGGCGCTGTTTCTCCACAACAGCAGTCCAGAAGACTGCTTGATTTATAGGGTGGTCAAACTTCTCAAGTACTCTTTCCTGATAGGTATAAATTTTTACTCTAGAAATGCAAGGAAGGGAAAATTGGCTTAAGCGATCCTACATTTTTACAAACCATGGTATATCAGAACTCATTACTGCCTTAATTTCTTCTTCACAATCCTGACCAATAACTCCAGCAACACCTTGAGAATTTATGTTGGACTTTCTTTTTTTTTTTTTTCTTGACTTTCTTAATAAACTTCCTATAGTTCTTTTAGGTAGTGGACCCCAATTACTGCTCTTCGTTTCTGATTCAATCACAGTTTTGGGCTTTTTCTTACAACTCTTATCAACTCCAGTATCAATTTTAATTTCTTGAGTACTAAGGTTAAATCTTCCTGATAGAAACTGTATTAATCTTTCAATAAGAGGTCCCTGCTTTTGAGGATCAAGCTCCTGTGAAGGCTTCTGAGCCATCTCTTGGTTATTCAAACCAACTGCAGTGAGAACAGAGACTAGGTTTTTGCCTCTTTGGCTAGGTCTGTTCTCCTGCTGTGAGGCTGCTAGATAAAGGCGATTTCTCTCAAAGATCTTCTTTGCTCCAGTAGGCAGACACCTTGCCTACCACGCTCTGCTATGAGGGCTCTGCATCAAGCTTCTTCCACTATTTTCCCGCCGGGAAGTCTTTGCTAATGGCGACCCTTCACGGTTGATTTTTGAACGACATTGGCTCGCCCAATGAGTTCCCTTCCTACAATGGAGGCAGAGTTCAGGTTCGTTTAAACCCGATCTCCATGGTCCTGGCCCATGCTCTGACATTGGCCGCAGCCTGCTCTGCCTACACTCTTTTGAAGATGACTTGTCTTCCCACAACTAAAGCACTTTCTTCCAGGTCTGATATAGTTTGCCAATGAAGCTGCCATGAGGTCTGCCTTGTATTCCTCTGCCTCTACATTCCTGCATATCCTAAAATAACCCAGCAAAGTGCCCTGTTCGCTGTAGGGATGCAAGGCATTTTTACAGTGCTTATTAGAGAAATCATAAGATAGCTTGTGCACTAGGTCTCTTACTGCCTGAACATTCTTCACACATTTGGAAATAGCATCTTCCAGTCGGGACACAAAGTCAGCGTAACGCTCATCATATTCTGTTGTCTTATAGCCCTGTAACGCGGCGTTCTCTCTTCTGATGGAATTATCTTTTCCCAGGCCCTTAAGCAAACCTCATGTATCTGTCCTATTGTCTGTTCAGTAAACTGTAGTTGAGACTCAACTGTAATATAATTTGCATCCCCTAGCAATTGATGAATTCCTATATCTATCCCATCCTCAGCATTCTTCCCAGCTCTTGCAAGGGCTGCTTCCTTCCATAGCATTTGATATCACAAGCATTCTGAAGAGTAAAGACAAATTCTCACTAAAGCTTTCCAATCTGTAGGGGTCCAGCTGTCAGACTCTGCTAGAGCCCTTATCATGCTAATTACAAAATGTGAGTCTGGGCCGTAGTCATTGATTGCCTGCTTGAGATCTTTTAGCAACTTAAAAGGCAAAGGCACTGTGAATTCCTTTTGGTTCTAACAGGATAAGACATCTTGCATTCTAAATCTTCTTCTGCAATCCCTCTTCCTACTCTGGAGAGTAAAGGTGCTTTCCTATACTTTGCTTCTTTACGTCTATTCTCTGAGCTACTCTTTTCAATCTGGATATCTTGGAGTTCCACTTCCTGAACTTCACCTTCTGTGCTAGCTCTCCTAGTTTGCATTTCTTTGGAGCTAATCTCTCTACCTTCAGGGCTGGCTTGCTTGATTGTTTTACAATCTCTGGCCTTTCTTACACTAAATTCCAGCAGGGGAGCAGTTGCTTTTACTATGTCCCCTTCTGACTCAGGCTCATTCTTTTAGCTCTGCCTAAAATCTTCTCATCTGCCTGAAACCCGTTCTCACTGCTTCTCATCTGATTTAAATTTGGGCATCTTAGACGTTGCCTGTTCTGCTTCTTGGCTTTCTCTACCTTTGAAAGCAAGGGAGCTTCCTGGGATTGTTTAATAGCCATGCTTTGGATCTTGCAATCCACTGCCTCTAGTACTGTATCACCTTTAAACCTTCGGAGTCTGCAGTCTCGCGAGAGCATACAGGCTTTGGCAATGAGGTTCTGTTCTAGAATTGGAGGCTTTAGATAACAAACCAATCCCTGCCTTTTCAGTTTTTCCTAAAGTTTCATAACCTAAATCATGCTTATTCACAGACACTTTAGCTTGCTTTGCTAGATTTGAATAGACACAAGACTTCTCACTAGACTGTTCATCCTTATTCTCTTCCTCCTGCAAAAGTTTTAAAACCATCTTAACTTGTACCCACAGAGACCACTTCTCCATAGGGATACTCTCCCCATCTCTGTGCTTCCTTTAAGTTGACAATGACCTCCTCCCAGGTCTCTAAATCAAAAGTTCCTTCCTCTGAGAACCATGAATTATACCTTTTTACTACTTTTAGAAAACATTGTATCTTTTTCTTCGTTACTTTTACACCTTGTCTTTTCAGTAAGTAGAGAGCATGGTACCATAAGTTTCAGGTTTACTTTTACCTTGCTCCCATTATCCTCTTTAAAATTCTAATTCACTATTTCCACTACTTCTCTGTCAATCCCCACACCGGATCCTCACTTCACACAATTTTCAAATTCACTCTACGTACCAATGGGGCCATATAATTGTTATATGGGATATAACTCATATTGTCCCACGTTGTGTGCCATTTGTCTGGGGAAGCCCGCCTTGTGCTGGGGCTCCAGCCTCCAGCCCAGTCCTTGAGCCTCCTGCCTGGTCTCCATCCCACCTCCCTTCGTCCACACTGAGCGTGGACCTGGCTGGTAAGATCATGGCCATCCAGGAGGTGAGCATGCTACCATGAATTGTGTCTGACTGCATTATTGTAATGTCTCTTCTATCGCTCATGCTCCCGGTGACTTTAATATAATATTTATATATCTCAACCATACAATTGTGCTTATTGAACCCAAGATTACTGGTGGGGGGCTGGCACCCCAACTCATACCACAGTACATACCATTTGTCTAGTTCTTCAATGCTTCCTCTCCCGCTCACTCCCTCCAACTATCATGACCTCAGCTCTACCTTACAAAGCCGGCTAGACCAGAGCATGTACACTGGTACAGATAAGAACTCTCAACACACAGAATCCAGGACAGATAAACCCTTCAGGAACAGTAATGGAAGTAGTGATAACATGAGGGTAGGGATGAGATAGAGGGAACTGATAGCAATGATTGATGTATTAACACTCACACCCCAGGGGGACAAGCAACAGAAACATTGGTGAAGTGAGACCTTGGACATTGTAAAATATGAAAGTATAATTTATCAAGGTTTCATGAGGGTGGGAGAGTGGGAGAGAAGGGGGGAAAAGGAGCTGATACCAAGGGGTCAAGTATAAAGAAAATGATGATGGTACCGTAGGTACAAATGTGCTGATACAATTGATGTATGCATTGTTATAAGTGGTGTAAGAGCCCCCGATAAAATGACTTAATTTTTTAAAAGTGTTTAGGTAGATCTTGATGGAGGATAGATTGAGAAACAATAGTTTCAGAATTTGATAATTTTGCTTAATAATCAAACTGAAAACTCACTGCCATTGCATCTTTTGTGACTCACAGCAACCCTGACTTTCGGCAACCCTATTGGACAGGGTAGAGCAGCCCCTGTGAGTTTCTGAGACTGCAACTCTTTACAGGGGTAGAAAGCCCTAACGTTTCTCTCTCAGAGCGGGTGGTGGTTTTGAACTATGTGGGTAGCAGCCCAAGTGAAAACCACTATGCCACCAGGGCTCCCTGTGCCACATAGCGGGAGCTGTTGTTTTCCCAAACATTCACTTGGCTATTTCTTTTATAAGAAGCCAAGTAATTTGGCAGCTTATTTCTGTTCCAGTTTTCTTATATAGAAAATGTGGTGACAGTGTGAACCTGTTTGTTGTAGTTTATGTGAACATAATTGAGTGATCTAGACCAAGTGAGCTAGACCAAGTGAGCTGACTGGTCAAAAATCAGACCTGTGGATTGCCAAATTGGTTCTGCTGAGATTGGGGCTTTCCTGGATCCACAGGCTTCCTCCAAGCTGTGTCCGAGAAGCTCTGCATTTTAGAGCTACATTTTATAGTTGAAAGAGAGGCCTAAGGAGGGAGGGAGTCCTTAAGCTCTAAGACCTTAATGCTGTCATTGCTGTCCTCTTTTAGTGTACCTGCAGTTTCCACACTGCAGTGGGAACCATTGAAACAGCTGTTCTCATTCTCTGAGATGGTGTGCCACCCCACTCCATACCACCACCACCTCATCCCTTTCTCTTATTGTAGAGATAATGCCCCTTCCATATGTATCTCAGATATTCAATTAATGAAGAAAGACAAAAGTAGGAGAAATGATTTAGATGAAGGAGACCATAAGCATGAGGCCATAATGGGGTCCAAAGGCTGTGTGGCCATGTCGCTAATTATAGAAATGGATGAAATCTGCCACAAAAATGTGATTGGAGGCAGAGCAATTCATCACTCTCTCAGGCAGGACTACATAAGTGAGAATGGGGCCATTATGGAGACATGGAGACGATCACAGATTAGAAAGGCTTACTGGATTTGTTCTGGGGCCTTCCGACCACTATAACTCATGACCATAGGGTCTTAGACTTTCCCAATTTCCATTGAGGACCTTCCCAGGGAAGTCCCAGAGGGCAGATTGCTCCTCTCTGCTCTGGCTAGTTGTTGTTGCGTGCCATTGAGGACACTTGGACTCGTCGTGACCTCACATACAACCGAATGAAACACTGTAGGGTCGTGCACCATCCTCACAATTGTTCCTGTGCCTGAACCACCGATGAAGCCACTGAGTCCATCCACTTCTTCGAGGACCTCCTCTGTTTCATGGCTTCTCCACTGTACCAAATAGGATGTCCTTCTCCAGGGACTGGTCTCTCCTGACAACATGTCCAAAGTATGTAAGATGGCGTCTTGCCATCCTTGCCTCTAAGCAGCACTCTGGCCTTATTTCTTCTGATACAGATTGGTCAGTCCTTCAGCAGTCCATGGTACTGTCAGTAGTCTTCTGGTGGACCACAATTCGATGCATCTGTTCTTCTACAGCCTTCCTTATTCAGTGTCTAACTTTCACATGCATATGATGCAATGGAAAATAGCATGGCTTAGGTCATGTGCACCTTAGTCCTCAGAGTAACATCATTGTTCTTCAACACTATAAAGAGGTTTTCTGCAGCAGATTTACCCATTACAATACATCTTTTGATCTCCTGACTGCTGTTTCTATGAACATTGATAGTGGATCTAAGCAAGACAAAATCCTTGACAACTGAAGCCCTTTTCTCTGTTTATCACCTATTGGTCCAGTTTTGGGGATTTTGGTCTTCCTTATATTGAATTGTAACCCATATTGAAGGCTGCAATCCTTGATCTTCAGCAAGTGGTTCAATTCCTCCTCACTTTCAGCAAACAAATGGTGTCATATATGCACACAAGCAGGCTCCCAAAAGTTAGTGGAACAAGGAATCAAAAGAGAATGGAATTTTTCAGGGACTTTTTGAAATACCAGTGTGTGTGTGTGTGAGAGAGAGAGAGAGAGAGAGAGAGAGAGAGAGAGAGAGAGAGAGAGAGAGAGAGGAGATGTGGGCATAAAACAAACATCAAGCAACATAAGGGAGAATGCTGTTGGCTGCTGTTGAACTGATTCCGGTGCGCATGCACAGTGACCTGCTGTGTGCACCATAGTGACCCCTCAGAAGCAGATCATCAAGCCTACCTTTCAACTGAAATTCTGAGAATTCACAATTTTCAGAAGTATGTGGATAACAGTGAAAGCCAAAATTCTATTTGCACAGTCCCCACGTGGATTAAGCTTCCAGTGAATTCCTTCAGACCATTGACCAGGGATGTGAACACTCTTGCCACCAGGCAGAGGGCATTGGAAAGTGGATTACCCCTTAGGCAGCCCATGGTGGGGCTTAGAGACTTGCCTAAGTGTATCCTTGAATCGAGGCTGCCATTCTGGGCTGCACGGTCATGAGTCATGCCCCCAAAGCCTTGGTTGTTTGGCCCTGGACCACTCTTGTAAACTGTCCTGTTTAACACAGGTCCCAATCCTTGTCCTATTCTTGCTTCTGTAGTCCCACCTGGAACTGTGATGTTGGGATCTGCCGCCATGTCCTTTCAAGTCTGTGAATCTCAGATAACCCTTACATATCAATAAGACCTCTTGCTAATAGTTTCCCTCCCCTCATCTCGATGGCATGTGTTGGCCCTTGGACTATCTAGGTTACCTAGCGGGCATTTGGATTATGTAGGCTCCCTAGCGGGAATTTGGACTATATAGATTACCTAGCGGGCAATTAGACTTTGTAGGTTATCTAGCGGGCACTTTGACTATCTAGGTTACCTAGCTAGCACTTGAACTATCTACGTTACCTAGCGGTTACTTGGAGTATGTTGGTTACCTACCGGGCTGTTGGACTATCTAGGTTACCTAGCCGGCACTTGGGCTATCTAGGTTAACTAACGGGCACTTGGACTATGTAGGTTCCCTAGCGGGCCCTTGGACTATGTAAGTTCCCTAGCGGGCACTTGGACTATGTGGGTTCCCTAGCGGGCATTAGGACTATCTGGGTTACCTAACGGGCACTTGGACTATGTAGGTTAACTAGCGGGCTTTGGACTATGTAGGTTACCTAGCGGACACTTGGACTATGTAGGTTCCCTATCGTTCACTTGGAGAATGTAGGTTAACTAAGGGGCACTAGGACAATGTAGGTTACCTAGCGGGCCTTGGGACTATCTAGGTTACCTAGGGGGAACTTGGACTATGTAGGTTTACTATTGGCCACTTGGACTATCTAGGTTACCTAGCAGGCACTTGGACTATGTAGGTTAACTAGCGGGCACTTGGACTATCTAGGTTACCTAGCAGGCACTTGGACTATGTACGTTTCCTAGCGGGTACTTGGACTATCTATGTTAACTAGCGGGCACTTGGACTATGTAGATTCCCTATCGGGCACTTGGACTATGTAGGTAACCTAGTGGTCACTTGAACTGTCTAGGTTACCTAGCGGGCATTTGGACTATGTAGGTTAACTAGCGAGCTCTTGGACTATCTAGGTTAACTAGCGGGCACTTGGACTATTAGGGTCCCTAGCGGGCATTTGGACTATATAGGTTACCTAGCGGGCACTTGGACTATGTAGGTTAACTAGCGGACACTTTGACTATCTAGGTTAGCTAACGGGCAATTGGACTATCTAGGTTACCTAGCGGGCACTTGGACTATGTAGGTTCCCTAGCGGGCACTTGGACTATTTAGGTTACCTAGCAGGCACTTTGACTATCTAGGTTAACTAACGGGCACTTGGACTATGGAAAGAAGTGCCTAATGGTCACCAGGACCCATGGTTAATCCAGGCGTGGTCATCTGATTCCAATCGATCAGACCTAGCTATAAATCACTTATATGTCTGGGTAATTAAAAGCAAATATAAATTTTCAAAAAAAATAACGTTGCATGGGATAGAAAGAGAATACATAACAACATCAGACATAAATATGCCTCAAGACAAACTCATTGTGCACATCCAGAATACATAATGGCTCTTGCTAAGATGCATTTCCCACTAGACCCTACCCCAAGCCAGTAAAAGCCAGAAACTCTACAGTAAACTGTGGATTGTACTACTCTGAAATGGGAGCTGTGTCTCTAGACCTAATTTGGGGCTGTTCGTGCTGAGGACTCACCAATACCTGCTGCAGTGACAACAGTCCAGGTGAGAATAAGGAAATCTGGATGACAGCCAGGATATAGGAGCACTGAGACCTCAAATTGCTTCTAGGCGAGCATGGCCTAATGGGCTTCCATTTATGCACCTCTGGCAGGAGGAGTTTGTTCTGGAAAGTAATGGTTTCTAAGGAAGTATTTCTTAAACTTTCACATGCATGCACTTACCCAGGTTCCTGGAAATCGGGCTGGGGGGCAGATTCTGATTTTGTGGGTTCAGGGTGGGGGGTCTAGGATCCAGCAGTTCTAGAGGCCCTGGTACTCTTGGGCTGTTAACCACAAGGACAGTAGTCCTAAACCACCAGCCACTCCTTGGGAGAAATATGAGGCTGTAGACTCCGGGCAAGAGTGACAGTCTGGGAAACCCACAAGGGCAGTTCTACCCTGTCCTGTAGGGTCACTATGAGTCAGCATCAACTCGATGGCATTAGCATGGGAGAAGCTAATGCTGATGTTGCTGGTTCCTTGACCTATCATACTTTGAGTGGCAAAGTCCCAAGGGCCTTCCCGGATGTGATGGCCAAAAGCAGTAGTGTTCACCCTTGGTCATACTTTGGAATCCCTTAGGAGCTTTCAAGCCTCCCATTGGCCTGGCGCCATCCCAGACCAATGAAGCAAGACTTAGTGGAAGCAGGATTCAGGTCACGGTCAGTGAGAAAGCCCCCTTGGCAATGCCAACGTACAGCCAGTGCAGAGTCGAACTGGTCGACGACTCCACATGACTCCATATACTTTGGTGAAGCCAGCTGTTTGGGCAAGGTTTTCAGAGTTACCACCCATGTAGACTTGTTGGTGATAGTGCATTAAATAGAGCACATGCAGTGCATTGCATGAGTGTCCTATGTCATGCAACCACATCAGGGGTATGTTGAGCCAATTTCTCTGGGAGACCAAGGGTGTTGGCTCCATCCTGAACGTTGGCAGGGTAATGGACTGACACAGAGGAAACTCATTCTCTTTGTGGTGGTGCACTAATGGGTTCTTCACAGAAGGCCAAGTCCATGGCTGCAGATGCTCACGGGGCTGAGGGAGCAGGTCAAATCCTAAGTCCGAGGTGGGTGTTTGCATATTTACATGCCCTCACTGCCATCAAGTCCATTCCAACTCACAGGCCCATGGGACTGAGTAAAATGGCCCCCGTGGGTTTCTGAGACTGTGATTCTTTAGAGGAGTAGAAAATCTCCTCTTTCTCCAGAGGAGCGGTTGGTCATTCAAACTGCTGACCTTGAGATAAACAGTCCAACTCCTGACCACTCTTGCCGTCAGAATTCTATTTATTTACACAAGTATATATATATCCTTTCCCAAAAGAACTCCACATTTTCAAATCATTCTTGACACTCATGGCCTTTTTTCCTTTATAGCCATGCCTTTGGTTGAAACACAGATATAAGAGAAATATTTATCTACTTATAGGGGTACAAAAGTAGCTTTGGTGGCATAGTGTTTGCATGTTGGGCTGCTAACACCAAAGTCAGCACTTTGAAACCACCAGCCACTCCGTGGGAAGAAGAGTCTGTCTACTCCTATAAAGAGTTACAGTCTCAGAAACTCACAGGGACAGATCTACTCTGCCTCATAGGGTCACTATGAGTCAGCATCACCTCCCTGGCAGTGAGGTAGATTTTGGTTTCATAGAGATACAAGTCAGTCCTGAGCTGCTAAAGACAAGGTTGGCAGTTTGAACCCACCAGCTGCAGAGAAAGAGGAGGCTTTCTATTCCCATAAGGAGCTACAGTTTCAGAAATACCCACAGGGGAAATTTTAACCTCTCCTGTAGGATCAATATGAGTCAGAATCGACTTATCGGTGGTGAGCAAGTGGAGGGGACCCTAAACAGGTTCCGGTGGACCTTAAGAGTTCTACTAATTGTGCATGCTCTGTAAAATGTAAACCAAGATTTTACTTTTGCAAACATTATTTTTTCTAAACACGTCTAACTGTCAAACTATACTCGCATGCGGGTCTTTGAACCTGGTCATTGGTCTGGGGAAGTGAAGGGGCCTGACATCCTTTGTTGTTGTTAGTGCTGTCCAGTCATTCTGACATCACAGGGACCTTCTTTGCAACACAAGGCAGCACTGCCCAGTCCTTTGCCAGCCTCAGGGGTAGTATGTTGGAGCCCATGGTTTCAGCTACCGTGTCCTCCAGTTCACCAAGGAGTTTCCTCTTTGTGCTGCTTACTAAACCCGTTTCTAAGGAGTCCATTCCAACTCACGGTGACGCCGTGTGGGTCAGCACCACGGGACCACACATAATGCCTTATACCATATATATATATATATATATATACATATATTGTGCATAATGCCTTATACCTGGTCCCTTTGGCACCTTGTGATCGCACAGGCTGGTGTGCTTATTCCATGTGGGCTTTTTTGCTTCTGAGCCAGATGGCCGTTTGCTCACCTTCAAGCCTTTAAGACCCCAGACACTATCTCTTTTGATAGCCTCTGGCCTTTACTTCGGGGTCTTCGGTCCCTGCAGAGTGGACACATGCCTGCTGTGCGGGTATGGGACGTGTCGGAGCGCAGCCTGGTGGCGGAGCTTCAGGAGCATAAGTATGGCATGGCATGTGTGGCCTTCTCATCCAGTGCCAAGTACATTGTCTCAGTGGGCTACCAGCATGACATGATCGTCAATGTCTGGGCCTGGAAGGTGAGTGGGCTGCTGGCCTCAGGACAGGCGGGGCCGGGAGGGGAGCCAAGAAACTGCTGACCGGTGGCCTTTACTTCCGCCTGCTGGCCTCAGTCCCTTTCTAGAGAACTCTGAGCAGAAAGGAGCAACTGGGTATCTAGGATGCTGAAGAAGGGGCAGAAGGAGAGGTCAAGTTCACAGCTTGTCTAACCTTCAGTGTGTAAGTTTCTTTTCCCTCAGCTCCTAGAAGCAGAGCCTTGATTTCCCTTGACTTTCTCTCCAGAAAAACATTGTAGTGGCTTCCAACAAGGTGTCCAGTCAGGTGACAGCAGTATCCTTCTCTGAGGACTGCAGCTACTTTGTCACTGCAGGCAACCGGCACATCAAGTTCTGGTACCTCGATGACAGCAAGACCTCAAAGGTGAGGCAGCAAGTAGCCACTAGGGTGGGGTCTGCCCAGATATGTTCCACCTGCGCCCCCTTCTGCATGCTCAAAAGCCCCTTGGAAGTCTCAGCTGGGCCAGGTGCTATGTCAATATGCAAGGGAAGCCTTCTCCCTCCCTCCCCAGGGCCTGCTTTCCAGGGGGTAGCCTGCAGGGTGTGTGGGTGGCACCTGTGGTGGGTCTCCACAGGTGAATGGCACTGTACCCCTGCTGGGCCGCTCTGGGCTGCTGGGGGAACCTGCGGAACAACCTGTTCACTGATGTAGACTGTGGCTGCGGGAAGAAGACTGACAGCACCTTCTGTATCACATCCTCTGGGCAGCTGTGCGAGTTCAGTGACCCGGAGACTGTTGGACAAGTGGGTGGAGCTGAGTGTAAGTGAATGCTTTGTCGGCACCCTCCCGTCTGTCACCTCCGGGCTCCAGGGCACCTGAGTCTGCATGCACGCTGGGGGAGGCCCCAGGCGGAGGAATGTGTTTGGGAACCTCTCTGCTTGCTCGCCCTCTCTGTCTCTGCCTCTTCCTCTGCTTTCCTCTTCTGCTCAGCACACAGACAGCATCACAGTAAGTGTGCTGGCCCTGTCCGCTGCCTCTGCTGCCTTTCTCTGGGCCGGCCTTTTCTGGGTGTGTCTTTGCCCAAACCTCAGGTGCCTTATAAGGCTTGCTGACTCCTTCCCCCTAATTGCAGGGGGCTGTGGGCCCTCTGGCCAGCTGCTGTTAGAGGGAGGGGCATTGAGGGGCTCTGCCCAGGGCAGCTGGCCTGCCTTGCGCTTGTCCTTGCCTCTTGGCTCATGGCTGTTGAGGTGTCCGGTGAAGGAGTGGACAGACGCCCTTGCTGACTGTGGCTTCTGTGCTCACAGACCACAGTGGCCCACTGCATCTCGGTGAGCCAGGACTACATCTTCTGCGGCTGTGCTGACGGCACCGTGTGCCTTTTCAACCCCTTCAACCTGCACTTCCTCAGCACGCTGCCCCGGCCCCATGCCCTGGGCACAGACATTGCCAGCATCACAGAGGCCAGGTGAGCGGTGTGGGTGGGCCCCTGAGTCCTGTCAGAGCCCCACTCTGTGCCAGGCCGTCCCTGGCATGCTGCAAGGAGAGGAGGGCACACATAGACCTCTGGGAAGACCCTTGCAGTCAAGCACAGGTGGGTCTTTTAGCATTTGTTGCTCACTGTGGGCAACCGTGGTAATCTGAGTCTGCAGTGTGGTAATGCATTGTCCTGTAAACACCACAGCTAGGACAGACGGGCAGTTCCTTAGGGTTTCTGAGAGAGGCTGGAAACCTGACGGAGCAGGCCTTTCTCCCTCAGGGTGGTCCTGGGTAGCAGCTAAGGTAGGAGGGTCTTATTGTAGCCTCGGGCCTTGGGTTGGGTGATTGCAGGAAGTGAAGTTTTGCTCTGGTTTCAGTGCTGTCAGGAAGCGGGGCAGTTCTGCAGTTGGGTATATTAATTTCTCATTCAGGGAAGGAGTGGGCTAAATCTGCAAATGGCAGGAAATGATATATGACCATGACTGGTTTGCACAGTGCCCTTCCTTTTCCTCTGACGTGAGTCTAGAAGGGCCTGACATCTGCTTGGCTGCATCACGGCCACACACTGTCCCCGCCTGATGTTGGGGGCTATGAAATAGCTTGTGTTCTTTTGCAGAGCCCCATGGCAAGGAATGCCAGGCCAGCCGCTGCGTTCTTTCTCCAGTGACTGCTGGCCAACCTGCTGCTCCTCCCTTTAGTGCCCCTTTGCATTAGCGCTAACTCACCAGTTTGCCCTGTCTGCCCTGGACACCCTGACCCCCTCTTTCCTCAGTCGCCTTTTCGCTGGAGTGGCCAATGCGAAGTATCGGGACACCATCACCTTGACCTTTGATCCTGCAAATCCGTGGCTGTCTTGTGTGTACAATGACCATAGTACTTATGTCTGGGGTGTGAAGGGCCCCAAGAAAGTGGGCAAGGTGTATTCAGCTCTGTATCATTCCTCCTGCGTCTGGAGTGTAGAGGTACGTGGGCCAGGTCTGCTGAGACTGACCGTGTTTCCTGGCCTACCATTAGGAGCTGGGGTTCCTCAAGTGTGGAATTTGTTTCCTCCAGCACCCTTGCTCCCCAAGCTGTGCCCCTGGGTCCCTTCGTATCTGTTAATTGGCTCTGAGGATGGGAGGGGATTTTAGTGCTGACTCATCTCAGACGTTTTTCAGTATGCCCCTGTGCAGTCTTAGCTTGGCCTCTTTGGACATGTTCCTGAACTTGACCAAACCTTAGTTTCTGCAATTGTGAAATGACATACCTGATGCATTTGATTTTTACGAACAGGAGACAATGTAAGTGGGAGATTTAGAATGCCTAGTACTTACTAGGTGCTTGGTTAATGTATATTCCTTTACTTGTTAAAGACAAGAGCTAATCATTATGACTTGCTTGCTATGGGACAAGCCGTTGCCTCCAGGGGACAGGATGGGGGAACTTTAGGCCCCCAAGGACAGAGGTTCAGGAGGGTTTAGCTGAAAAGGGTTGGGGACAAAATTTATTATCTCCAAGGGAAAGATACTAACTTGACAATGAAGAAACGGCAAAACCCACCCTTAGCCAAGTCATTAAGGTTAACATCCCGTGGCAGCAGCATGAATCTGGTGAGAGGGTACACTGAGAGGTTTCAAAATGTTCCCAGAAAATGTTATGACTCTTAAGAACTCCCAATAAAATGTTGAACAACAACAACCAACGTTGATGGAAAGTTTCTTTTAGTTCTGTTTTTCCATGCAGCCTCCTCCTAGCATTGTGTCTGGTATTCTTGACCCAAATGTATAAGGAACTTAGGATAGTCATGAGGAAACATCAGGCAACCTTCATTTGAGGTACACCTGCCAGAGTAACTTATCACACTCTCCCAGGTGTCAGGGTAGGAAAGACAAGCAAAGACTGAAAGCCGTTCTAGACTGGGACAGATGACACCCATGTGCCGTGGGGGCTCCTGGGATCCTGGAGCAGAAGAAGTACATTCGTGGGATAAACAAACAAACTCATTGGCATTGGGTTGATTCCAACTCAGAGCAACCCCCGCTGGTGACATTTAAATAAAGTCTAATAATGTTGTACCAGTGTGACCTCCGTGGTCCTTATCACTGTGTACTGTAGTGCATAAAACATTAATACGAAGGGAGACCAGGTGAGAGAGTTGAATGTGACATATCTTGACTCATTTTTCTAAAGGTTCAACCCAAAAGGTAAAGTAAAACAGCTCTTGATGGAGAGGAAAAGGTGGAAGGGGGTGGGTGATGATTCTTTCCCCCCGCTGCCTGGCACTGAACGGCCTCTCCTCTCTTCTCATTTTGCAGGGTCCACGAATTGCAGTTCCTGAGTGAAATGCTGAAGGTGGAGGCCCATGAGTCAGAGATTCTGTGCCTGGAGTACTCGAAGCCAGACACAGGTACCTGGCCCTGGCCTGGAATGGCCTTGAGTGAGCCCCTCCAGTCTGGCCAGAGCCACTGATACTTGTCCTGCCTCTTGACTATGGGGCTGATCGTTCTTTTGGCTACCAAAAGAGTTAGTGATCCTTCTTGATGTCTCTGAAGGCTTCTTGTTGTTTCTGAAGGCTTTGGGGAGGACTGCATCTCAACTCTGCCCGACTCCATGGCTCATGTGGCTTAAGGATGTGGGGCTCAGTTTCTCTGGGTGCTCTTTGCTGGGCACTCATGTTGGGCTGCGATCCACAAGCTCAGCAGTTTGAAACTACCAGCCGCTCTGCAGGAGAAAGGTGGGCCTTTCTACTCCTGTAAACAGTTACAGTCTCAGAAGCCCATAGGGGGTATTCACTATGAGTCAGCATTAACTTGATAGCAGCAGATTTGATTTTTGTAAAGTCTTTTTAAAGCCAACCAAAAGCTGAATCAGTGAAGAAGATCTGCTTTAGACATTGTGCTCTTTTAAAGAATAATCTGTCTGTGATCAGATTGACACAGGAACTTGGAAGGTTAGGTGAAAAGTTTAAGGGGCAGTGAGCTTATGTGTGTGATGGAAATTTGGAATTGGAAAAGGACAGTGAGAATGGCTACATAATTTCAGAAATATAATGAATGTTAGCAAATTGTACATGTAGAAATGATCGAATTGGTATATATTTTTGTGTGCATTGTTTTAGATCAGGGAGAAGACTCGAAGTTCAAATATAATTTACAGAGACCCCCTTGTTAAATCTTGAATGGGACAAAGTCCAGAAAAAACAAATCATCTGGTTGAGGGAGACCGTAAGCATGAGGCCATAATGGGGACTGAAGGATTCACAACAGCTCGGTCACATGGAAAACAAAGGAAGCCCCTTTAAAAGTCAAGTTGCCAGCAGATCAGACCATCACAGTTGGAAATGTGACTACAGAAATGGGAAAGGGACCATGATTGGAGTAAATACATTATTGCAGACTAGAAAAGTTTACAGGACTGGTTCAGGGCCCTCCAACCATCTTGGTCAGGGCATGAACGTGCAACCTCAGTACCCCAATTCCCATCAAGGGCATACTCAGGCAAGTTCTTGAGGGCTAGACTACTCCTCACCAGGCTGGCCAGAGGAGTGGGTGGAAGCAAACAAACTCTGCCTGAGGGCAAAGCATTTTACGTTGCTAGTTCAGAGTCATGGAGCTCTAGTGCCATAGAAGGTTATGGGTTGGGCGGTTAACCACAAGGTTTCACTCTTCAAAACCACCAGCCAGCTCCAGGGAAGAAAGATGAGGCTTTCTACTCCAATAAAAATATATAGTCTGGAGATAAAAAGCCCCAATGTAAGTTAACTGGGTTGATTCCTACTAGAGGGATAATGTGTGTGGGCCAGATGCTTGCAAGGTCCCTCAAGGCAATGCTGCCAGACTGCAGTCTCTGCTCCCTGCTGGTGGAGACAATGGATTGCTTTTCTCTAAAACTTGGAACCATTAGCTTGGTTCCAGTAGGTGGAGTTCACACCCTACTGATAATGGTTCATATGGAGATCCAGAAAACAGGTCAAAGTTAAGCTGCCATTCTAAATGTAGGATCCGCCCATTTTGTCACCTGTATACCCCCAATCCCTCCTCTTCCTATTGCATGTATGCCCCTAGACCACCCCTTCTCACCGCTGTATAACATAGTCCAAGTCCTTCCTGTGATGTATGTCTTTACCCTCCCGTTTCCAATTCCCCTTGTCCTCCTTCCCTTCCCCCTCTCTCCATGTGGACCACCAAGTGGGGCTGAGGTGAGCAATGCTACCATGATATGTGTGTGACTGCATTATTGTAATATCTCTTCTATCTCTCATGCTCCCAATGACTTTAATATTTATATCTCAACCCTTTATGTTTCCAGGGCTTTCAATGACATTAGGCATCTTTTCAATGTTTATGAATCATGCTTATGAACCTCTCTTCTGTTAGTTGTCTGTGTGTATGCATTGCCTGTATTAAAAACATATAGAACCGAGCAATTTGTCTGGAAAAATAATTTATAGAAACTTTATGTTAGATTGCCATGCGTTTTGCATAGCCAATTGTTCTTTTAAAACACTTTTCTTGTCATTGTGATACCATGCTAAAAGGTAAAAACATCTGTATATAGTCAAATAGCTTTATCTTTCCTTTAAAGACATGAACCTTCGTGTCTTGCTTAAAGTTTCCACCTCACTAAAGCTAAATTGCTACCCTCGAAAATAAATCCCTCTAAGTTTTTAATGCTTTGAATATTTTATCGCTCTAATCCTCCTGGAGTTTATTTTTGAATGTAGTATGCTCCTTCCTTTGATTTCTTGTAAATTCAGCCAATTCAACCACTCATTAACCAAAGTATTCCTTTACCACTGGATTGTTTTGCCACCTTTGCTTTGCATAGCATATAGTTCTAAATTATATCCCAGACTACTGAATTATTTGCCAGAGTGGCTTTACTAATTGTACACTGGCATCACAACACGCGGGAGCTTCGGAAAGATCGTGGGAGAAAGGAATGAAAAGAGAAGATAATTTCCCATGAATTTTTGAAGCTTCCTCGTACAGGTGCTTTACAGTAAGTCGACATTAGGGTTTATAATCAATAAAAAATTCAACTGTGATCCAAGAATGAGGGGCGTGACATTTCCTGGTTGAGACAAAAGCGAACAGGCGAGCAGAATACGAAAAGAATTGGTTAACCGATGAAACTGCAGCCAAGTGTTAGCTGTTATCACAAAAATGAACACACAGAATATTCTTGAACTTGGAAGTGGGAACTTCAGCCTTTCAACGGCCATCGACGGTGCGGGGCAACATCCCCGCACTCCTACGCTCAGGAAGGGGGTTCTGGGGTCTGCGGCGCCGCGGGGCACAAGTGGGGCGAAGGGCTGCGAGGGAACGCCGAGGCAGAGGGGTCCCCGCGAGGCGGCTGCGGGCCGCTCCAGAAGGCAGGGGTCCGGGGGCTCTGCGGTCCCTCAGGACCCTCCAGGAGAGGCTCCAGAAAGGCAGCTGGAGGCCCCGGCCGGCCGTGCAGCTCGCTGGGAGGCGCGGGCGCACGTGCTCCGCCGGTCCGGGCGGCGGGGGCGGCTGAACGGGCCCTGGCCGTGGGCGGCGGGCGGCGGGCGGGCGCAGTGCGGCGCCGGGCAGGCGGGAGGTGACCGCGCGGGGCGGTCGCGGCGGCTGGGGCTACTGACGGCACACGGATCCGGAGCGCACTGCGCGGGGCGGGGCGCCGCGCAGGTGAGAGCGGCAGCGGACCCGGATGCGGCGCGGCTGAGGGCGGCCGAGGGCGGGGGGTCGCGGCGGCTAGCTCTTGGAGATCCCGGCCGGAGGCTCCGGCGCCGGTGCTGCGCTTCCTGCCGGCTCGAAGAACGAGCCCGAGCCTGGCCGCCCTCGGGATGCCTTGCTGAGGCTCCGCCGGACGTCCCCAACAGGGGGGGGGCGGGGCGGGGCGCGTTCGGGCGCCTCCTGAGGGCGCCTCAGCGGAGAGCGGCGTTGGCGCCGTGGAAGTGGAGTCTACGCGGGCGGCCCAACCCGCCTGCCACTCAGGTGTCTTTTTGCACGGAAGTGAGTTTTAGGAGCGGGAAACCTGTGGTGGGCGTGACTGACGTGTTTTTAAATCATTTTCTATACATTTAAAGCTGTAAAGGCAAAACTTCATGATCCAATTAATATAGCCAAAAATTCAGGCTTGATAGAAACATTTAGAATCCAGCCACTGGGGGTAAAGTCCCCTTATTCCCATCTGTTATTGGAGGAAGGTATGAGAGAGATTGGATACTGCGGTGGGAAGAAATAGAGCCAAATAGGAATGTCTGCTTCTATAGGGAGAATGTATCAGCCATGCGCTCACTTTAAGGCAGCACAGCTTTAAGGGAGAATCTGTGGAAATGATAGATTACCGCAGGAACATGAACTTGGAGTATATCTCCAACTAACAGAGTGGTGGTCTTCCAGCCATGGAACATTAGTCTCCCAGATTCCCTCTGTACCAGTCAGGGAATAAGTCCCAGTATTATTTCCCTTGGTGCTAGTATCCCACATTTCCCCTCTCTGCATTATGTTTAAGATTCAATAGTGTCACGGAGGCAACATGGTCTCTTTTCATATCTATTAGCTTCCTATAGAAGTGACATGAGACTGCAAGCATCACAATTATGATAAAAAACACAGTCAGAGTGGAACTTAAGCTATGTGAAGTACTTTGCCCCCAAGCTCGCGGGTCCAACCCTTCCATGCTACTCATCAATTGCTTAATCACATCAGAGCCAGGAGAAGCCTCAAGCTTGTCTTTGAATGTATAGAAAATATCCTTTTTAAGCTGATCAGTATCTAATGAAATGTTTCCCTTAAACCCTTGCAAATGTTTCCTAATCAAATTCCAATCATGCAATGTCTTATTATAAGGATAAGTGGTTATACAGAAATCAGTTACATTCCAATCACATTATAGCATTGACAAATTCAAAATCTTGATCTTTCAGCAAAGCAGTCTGCAGTAATGTAGGGACTTTATGGATGTGCTTTATACAATTGATGTATGTATACGTATGGATTGTGGTAAGAGTTGTATGAGTCCCTAATAAAATATAAAAGAAGAAAAGAGAAAAAAAATGATTAGGGCAAAGACTGTACAGATGTGCTTTATACAATTGATGTATGTATATATATGAACGGTGAAAAGAATTGTATGAGCCCCAATAAATTGTTAAAATTAAAAAAAAAATTCATTAAAAAAAAATTAAATTAAATTTAAAAAAAATGAGTAAATGAACTTTGTCACACATAAGATTCCTCTTCTCCTTCTGTTTTAACAATTTAAATAGTAAAGCATTGCTAGATCTTGAACCAGTAAAAGTACTAGTTAGATAACCTTCATTGTTATGTAAATACCGGCTCCCATCCCTCAGAGAATTAAGAGAGCTAACTAATTGGGAGAACTTCTTATCATACTTTGAAAGACTGAAAAAATTCTTAATAAATTTGTTCAGCTGATCTTGAAGTAACTTACCAAGCAGACATTTTTTCTCCAGGCTTACCAATAAGGTTATAGGCTCAATTGAGCCGTTTTGCCTTTCAGGCTTCTCACACTGTATGATTTTACCTTGCAATATTCTGTCTTGGTTAACTTCACTCATTCCCTCTATGCTGGCTTTAGGGGAAGTTAATGGGAGGGCCTTAGGCCCCCCTGAATGCCCTACGGAAATGACCCGGCATCCACAGTTAACAAACCTTTTTCCTTCCATTTCTAATTCCATGTGGGGGCGCTGTTTCTCCACAACAGCAGTCCAGAAGACTGCTTGATTTATAGGGTGGTCAAACTTCTCAAGTACTCTTTCCTGATAGGTATAAATTTTTACTCTAGAAATGCAAGGAAGGGAAAATTGGCTTAAGCGATCCTACATTTTTACAAACCATGGTATATCAGAACTCATTACTGCCTTAATTTCTTCTTCACAATCCTGACCAATAACTCCAGCAACACCTTGAGAATTTATGTTGGACTTTCTTTTTTTTTTTTTTCTTGACTTTCTTAATAAACTTCCTATAGTTCTTTTAGGTAGTGGACCCCAATTACTGCTCTTCGTTTCTGATTCAATCACAGTTTTGGGCTTTTTCTTACAACTCTTATCAACTCCAGTATCAATTTTAATTTCTTGAGTACTAAGGTTAAATCTTCCTGATAGAAACTGTATTAATCTTTCAATAAAAGGTCCCTGCTTTTGAGGATCAAGCTCCTGTGAAGGCTTCTGAGCCATCTCTTGGTTATTCAAACCAACTGCAGTGAGAACAGAGACTAGGTTTTTGCCTCTTTGGCTAGGTCTGTTCTCCTGCTGTGAGGCTGCTAGATAAAGGCGATTTCTCTCAAAGATCTTCTTTGCTCCAGTAGGCAGACACCTTGCCTACCACGCTCTGCTATGAGGGCTCTGCATCAAGCTTCTTCCACTATTTTCCCGCCGGGAAGTCTTTGCTAATGGCGACCCTTCACGGTTGATTTTTGAACGACATTGGCTCGCCCAATGAGTTCCCTTCCTACAATGGAGGCAGAGTTCAGGTTCGTTTAAACCCAATCTCCATGGTCCTGGCCCATGCTCTGACATTGGCCGCAGCCTGCTCTGCCTACACTCTTTTGAAGATGACTTGTCTTCCCACAACTAAAGCACTTTCTTCCAGGTCTGATATAGTTTGCCAATGAAGCTGCCATGAGGTCTGCCTTGTATTCCTCTGCCTCTACATTCCTGCATATCCTAAAATAACCCCGCAAAGTGCCCTGTTCGCTGTAGGGATGCAAGGCATTTTTACAGTGCTTATTAGAGAAATCATAAGATAGCTTGTGCACTAGGTCTCTTACTGCCTGAACATTCTTCACACATTTGGAAATAGCATCTTCCAGTCGGGACACAAAGTCAGCGTAACGCTCATCATATTCTGTTGTCTTATAGCCCTGTAACGCGGCGTTCTCTCTTCTGATGGAATTATCTTTTCCCAGGCCCTTAAGCAAACCTCATGTATCTGTCCTATTGTCTGTTCAGTAAACTGTAGTTGAGACTCAACTGTAATATAATTTGCATCCCCTAGCAATTGATGAATTCCTATATCTATCCCATCCTCAGCATTCTTCCCAGCTCTTGCAAGGGCTGCTTCCTTCCATAGCATTTGATATCACAAGCATTCTGAAGAGTAAAGACAAATTCTCACTAAAGCTTTCCAATCTGTAGGGGTCCAGCTGTCAGACTCTGCTAGAGCCCTTATCATGCTAATTACAAAATGTGAGTCTGGGCCGTAGTCATTGATTGCCTGCTTGAGATCTTTTAGCAACTTAAAAGGCAAAGGCACTGTGAATTCCTTTTGGTTCTAACAGGATAAGACATCTTGCATTCTAAATCTTCTTCTGCAATCCCTCTTCCTACTCTGGAGAGTAAAGGTGCTTTCCTATACTTTGCTTCTTTACGTCTATTCTCTGAGCTACTCTTTTCAATCTGGATATCTTGGAGTTCCACTTCCTGAACTTCACCTTCTGTGCTAGCTCTCCTAGTTTGCATTTCTTTGGAGCTAATCTCTCTACCTTCAGGGCTGGCTTGCTTGATTGTTTTACAATCTCTGGCCTTTCTTACACTAAATTCCAGCAGGAGAGCAGTTGCTTTTACTATGTCCCCTTCTGACTCAGGCTCATTCTTTTAGCTCTGCCTAAAATCTTCTCATCTGCCTGAAACCCGTTCTCACTGCTTCTCATCTGATTTAAATTTGGGCATCTTAGACGTTGCCTGTTCTGCTTCTTGGCTTTCTCTACCTTTGAAAGCAAGGGAGCTTCCTGGGATTGTTTAATAGCCATGCTTTGGATCTTGCAATCCACTGCCTCTAGTACTGTATCACCTTTAAACCTTCGGAGTCTGCAGTCTCGCGAGAGCATACAGGCTTTGGCAATGAGGTTCTGTTCTAGAATTGGAGGCTTTAGATAACAAACCAATCCCTGCCTTTTCAGTTTTTCCTAAAGTTTCATAACCTAAATCATGCTTATTCACAGACACTTTAGCTTGCTTTGCTAGATTTGAATAGACACAAGACTTCTCACTAGACTGTTCATCCTTATTCTCTTCCTCCTGCAAAAGTTTTAAAACCATCTTAACTTGTACCCACAGAGACCACTTCTCCATAGGGATACTCTCCCCATCTCTGTGCTTCCTTTAAGTTGACAATGACCTCCTCCCAGGTCTCTAAATCAAAAGTTCCTTCCTCTGAGAACCATGAATTATACCTTTTTACTACTTTTAGAAAACATTGTATCTTTTTCTTCGTTACTTTTACACCTTGTCTTTTCAGTAAGTAGAGAGCATGGTACCATAAGTTTCAGGTTTACTTTTACCTTGCTCCCATTATCCTCTTTAAAATTCTAATTCACTATTTCCACTACTTCTCTGTCAATCCCCACACCGGATCCTCACTTCACACAATTTTCAAATTCACTCTACGTACCAATGGGGCCATATAATTGTTATATGGGATATAACTCATATTGTCCCACGTTGTGTGCCATTTGTCTGGGGAAGCCCGCCTTGTGCTGGGGCTCCAGCCTCCAGCCCAGTCCTTGAGCCTCCTGCCTGGTCTCCATCCCACCTCCCTTCGTCCACACTGAGCGTGGACCTGGCTGGTAAGATCATGGCCATCCAGGAGGTGAGCATGCTACCATGAATTGTGTCTGACTGCATTATTGTAATGTCTCTTCTATCGCTCATGCTCCCGGTGACTTTAATATAATATTTATATATCTCAACCATACAATTGTGCTTATTGAACCCAAGATTACTGGTGGGGGGCTGGCACCCCAACTCATACCACAGTACATACCATTTGTCTAGTTCTTCAATGCTTCCTCTCCCGCTCACTCCCTCCAACTATCATGACCTCAGCTCTACCTTACAAAGCCGGCTAGACCAGAGCATGTACACTGGTACAGATAAGAACTCTCAACACACAGAATCCAGGACAGATAAACCCTTCAGGAACAGTAATGGAAGTAGTGATAACATGAGGGTAGGGATGAGATAGAGGGAACTGATAGCAATGATTGATGTATTAACGCTCACACCCCAGGGGGACAAGCAACAGAAACATTGGTGAAGTGAGACCTTGGACATTGTAAAATATGAAAGTATAATTTATCAAGGTTTCATGAGGGTGGGAGAGTGGGAGAGAAGGGGGGAAAAGGAGCTGATACCAAGGGGTCAAGTATAAAGAAAATGATGATGGTACCGTAGGTACAAATGTGCTTGATACAATTGATGTATGCATTGTTATAAGTGGTGTAAGAGCCCCCGATAAAATGACTTAATTTTTTTAAAGTGTTTAGGTAGATCTTGATGGAGGATGGATTGAGAAACAATAGTTTCAGAATTTGATAATTTTGCTTAATAATCAAACTGAAAACTCACTGCCATTGCATCTTTTGTGACTCACAGCAACCCTGACTTTCGGCAACCCTATTGGACAGGGTAGAGAAGCCCCTGTGAGTTTCTGAGACTGCAACTCTTTACAGGGGTAGAAAGCCCTAACGTTTCTCTCTCAGAGCGGGTGGTGGTTTTGAACTATGTGGGTAGCAGCCCAAGTGAAAACCACTATGCCACCAGGGCTCCCTGTGCCACATAGCGGGAGCTGTTGTTTTCCCAAACATTCACTTGGCTATTTCTTTTATAAGAAGCCAAGTAATTTGGCAGCTTATTTCTGTTCCAGTTTTCTTATATAGAAAATGTGGTGACAGTGTGAACCTGTTTGTTGTAGTTTATGTGAACATAATTGAGTGATCTAGACCAAGTGAGCTAGACCAAGTGAGCTGACTGGTCAAAAATCAGACCTGTGGATTGCCAAATTGGTTCTGCTGAGATTGGGGCTTTCCTGGATCCACAGGCTTCCTCCAAGCTGTGTCCGAGAAGCTCTGCATTTTAGAGCTACATTTTATAGTTGAAAGAGAGGCCTAAGGAGGGAGGGAGTCCTTAAGCTCTAAGACCTTAATGCTGTCATTGCTGTCCTCTTTTAGTGTACCTGCAGTTTCCACACTGCAGTGGGAACCATTGAAACAGCTGTTCTCATTCTCTGAGATGGTGTGCCACCCCACTCCATACCACCACCACCTCATCCCTTTCTCTTATTGTAGAGATAATGCCCCTTCCATATGTATCTCAGATATTCAATTAATGAAGAAAGACAAAAGTAGGAGAAATGATTTAGATGAAGGAGACCATAAGCATGAGGCCATAATGGGGTCCAAAGGCTGTGTGGCCATGTCGCTAATTATAGAAATGGATGAAATCTGCCACAAAAATGTGATTGGAGGCAGAGCAATTCATCACTCTCTCAGGCAGGACTACATAAGTGAGAATGGGGCCATTATGGAGACATGGAGACGATCACAGATTAGAAAGGCTTACTGGATTTGTTCTGGGGCCTTCCGACCACTATAACTCATGACCATAGGGTCTTAGACTTTCCCAATTTCCATTGAGGACCTTCCCAGGGAAGTCCCAGAGGGCAGATTGCTCCTCTCTGCTCTGGCTAGTTGTTGTTGCGTGCCATTGAGGACACTTGGACTCGTCGTGACCTCACATACAACCGAATGAAACACTGTAGGGTCGTGCACCATCCTCACAATTGTTCCTGTGCCTGAACCACCGATGAAGCCACTGAGTCCATCCACTTCTTCGAGGACCTCCTCTGTTTCATGGCTTCTCCACTGTACCAAATAGGATGTCCTTCTCCAGGGACTGGTCTCTCCTGACAACATGTCCAAAGTATGTAAGATGGCGTCTTGCCATCCTTGCCTCTAAGCAGCACTCTGGCCTTATTTCTTCTGATACAGATTGGTCAGTCCTTCAGCAGTCCATGGTACTGTCAGTAGTCTTCTGGTGGACCACAATTCGATGCATCTGTTCTTCTACAGCCTTCCTTATTCAGTGTCTAACTTTCACATGCATATGATGCAATGGAAAATAGCATGGCTTAGGTCATGTGCACCTTAGTCCTCAGAGTAACATCATTGTTCTTCAACACTATAAAGAGGTTTTCTGCAGCAGATTTACCCATTACAATACATCTTTTGATCTCCTGACTGCTGTTTCTATGAACATTGATAGTGGATCTAAGCAAGACAAAATCCTTGACAACTGAAGCCCTTTTCTCTGTTTATCACCTATTGGTCCAGTTTTGGGGATTTTGGTCTTCCTTATATTGAATTGTAACCCATATTGAAGGCTGCAATCCTTGATCTTCAGCAAGTGGTTCAATTCCTCCTCACTTTCAGCAAACAAATGGTGTCATATATGCACACAAGCAAGCTCCCAAAAGTTAGTGGAACAAGGAATCAAAAGAGAATGGAATTTTTCAGGGACTTTTTGAAATACCAGTGTGTGTGTGTGTGTGAGAGAGAGAGAGAGAGAGAGAGAGAGAGAGAGAGAGAGAGGAGATGTGGGCATAAAACAAACATCAAGCAACATAAGGGAGAATGCTGTTGGCTGCTGTTGAACTGATTCCGGTGCGCATGCACAGTGACCTGCTGTGTGCACCATAGTGACCCCTCAGAAGCAGATCATCAAGCCTACCTTTCAACTGAAATTCTGAGAATTCACAATTTTCAGAAGTATGTGGATAACAGTGAAAGCCAAAATTCTATTTGCACAGTCCCCACGTGGATTAAGCTTCCAGTGAATTCCTTCAGACCATTGACCAGGGATGTGAACACTCTTGCCACCAGGCAGAGGGCATTGGAAAGTGGATTACCCCTTAGGCAGCCCATGGTGGGGCTTAGAGACTTGCCTAAGTGTATCCTTGAATCGAGGCTGCCATTCTGGGCTGCACGGTCATGAGTCATGCCCCCAAAGCCTTGGTTGTTTGGCCCTGGACCACTCTTGTAAACTGTCCTGTTTAACACAGGTCCCAATCCTTGTCCTATTCTTGCTTCTATAGTCCCACCTGGAACTGTGATGTTGGGATCTGCCGCCATGTCCTTTCAAGTCTGTGAATCTCAGATAACCCTTACATATCAATAAGACCTCTTGCTAATAGTTTCCCTCCCCTCATCTCGATGGCATGTGTTGGCCCTTGGACTATCTAGGTTACCTAGCGGGCATTTGGATTATGTAGGCTCCCTAGCGGGAATTTGGACTATATAGATTACCTAGCGGGCAATTAGACTTTGTAGGTTATCTAGCGGGCACTTTGACTATCTAGGTTACCTAGCTAGCACTTGAACTATCTACGTTACCTAGCGGTTACTTGGAGTATGTTGGTTACCTACCGGGCTGTTGGACTATCTAGGTTACCTAGCCGGCACTTGGGCTATCTAGGTTAACTAACGGGCACTTGGACTATGTAGGTTCCCTAGCGGGCCCTTGGACTATGTAAGTTCCCTAGCGGGCACTTGGACTATGTGGGTTCCCTAGCGGGCATTAGGACTATCTGGGTTACCTAACGGGCACTTGGACTATGTAGGTTAACTAGCGGGCTTTGGACTATGTAGGTTACCTAGCGGACACTTGGACTATGTAGGTTCCCTATCGTTCACTTGGAGAATGTAGGTTAACTAAGGGGCACTAGGACAATGTAGGTTACCTAGCGGGCCTTGGGACTATCTAGGTTACCTAGGGGGAACTTGGACTATGTAGGTTTACTATTGGCCACTTGGACTATCTAGGTTACCTAGCAGGCACTTGGACTATGTAGGTTAACTAGCGGGCACTTGGACTATCTAGGTTACCTAGCAGGCACTTGGACTATGTACGTTTCCTAGCGGGTACTTGGACTATCTATGTTAACTAGCGGGCACTTGGACTATGTAGATTCCCTATCGGGCACTTGGACTATGTAGGTAACCTAGTGGTCACTTGAACTGTCTAGGTTACCTAGCGGGCATTTGGACTATGTAGGTTAACTAGCGAGCTCTTGGACTATCTAGGTGAACTAGCGGGCACTTGGACTATTAGGGTCCCTAGCGGGCATTTGGACTATATAGGTTACCTAGCGGGCACTTGGACTATGTAGGTTAACTAGCGGACACTTTGACTATCTAGGTTAGCTAACGGGCAATTGGACTATCTAGGTTACCTAGCGGGCACTTGGACTATGTAGGTTCCCTAGCGGGCACTTGGACTATTTAGGTTACCTAGCAGGCACTTTGACTATCTAGGTTAACTAACGGGCACTTGGACTATGGAAAGAAGTGCCTAATGGTCACCAGGACCCATGGTTAATCCAGGCGTGGTCATCTGATTCCAATCGATCAGACCTAGCTATAAATCACTTATATGTCTGGGTAATTAAAAGCAAATATAAATTTTCAAAAAAAATAACGTTGCATGGGATAGAAAGAGAATACATAACAACATCAGACATAAATATGCCTCAAGACAAACTCATTGTGCACATCCAGAATACATAATGGCTCTTGCTAAGATGCATTTCCCACTAGACCCTACCCCAAGCCAGTAAAAGCCAGAAACTCTACAGTAAACTGTGGATTGTACTACTCTGAAATGGGAGCTGTGTCTCTAGACCTAATTTGGGGCTGTTTGTGCTGAGGACTCACCAATACCTGCTGCAGTGACAACAGTCCAGGTGAGAATAAGGAAATCTGGATGACAGCCAGGATATAGGAGCACTGAGACCTCAAATTGCTTCTAGGCGAGCATGGCCTAATGGGCTTCCATTTATGCACCTCTGGCAGGAGGAGTTTGTTCTGGAAAGTAATGGTTTCTAAGGAAGTATTTCTTAAACTTTCACATGCATGCACTTACCCAGGTTCCTGGAAATCGGGCTGGGGGGCAGATTCTGATTTTGTGGGTTCAGGGTGGGGGGTCTAGGATCCAGCAGTTCTAGAGGCCCTGGTACTCTTGGGCTGTTAACCACAAGGACAGTAGTCCTAAACCACCAGCCACTCCTTGGGAGAAATATGAGGCTGTAGACTCCGGGCAAGAGTGACAGTCTGGGAAACCCACAAGGGCAGTTCTACCCTGTCCTGTAGGGTCACTATGAGTCAGCATCAACTCGATGGCATTAGCATGGGAGAAGCTAATGCTGATGTTGCTGGTTCCTTGACCTATCATACTTTGAGTGGCAAAGTCCCAAGGGCCTTCCCGGATGTGATGGCCAAAAGCAGTAGTGTTCACCCTTGGTCATACTTTGGAATCCCTTAGGAGCTTTCAAGCCTCCCATTGGCCTGGCGCCATCCCAGACCAATGAAGCAAGACTTAGTGGAAGCAGGATTCAGGTCACAGTCAGTGAGAAAGCCCCCTTGGCAATGCCAACGTACAGCCAGTGCAGAGTCGAACTGGTCGACGACTCCACATGACTCCATATACTTTGGTGAAGCCAGCTGTTTGGGCAAGGTTTTCAGAGTTACCACCCATGTAGACTTGTTGGTGATAGTGCATTAAATAGAGCACATGCAGTGCATTGCATGAGTGTCCTATGTCATGCAACCACATCAGGGGTATGTTGAGCCAATTTCTCTGGGAGACCAAGGGTGTTGGCTCCATCCTGAACGTTGGCAGGGTAATGGACTGACACAGAGGAAACTCATTCTCTTTGTGGTGGTGCACTAATGGGTTCTTCACAGAAGGCCAAGTCCATGGCTGCAGATGCTCACGGGGCTGAGGGAGCAGGTCAAATCCTAAGTCCGAGGTGGGTGTTTGCATATTTACATGCCCTCACTGCCATCAAGTCCATTCCAACTCACAGGCCCATGGGACTGAGTAAAATGGCCCCCGTGGGTTTCTGAGACTGTGATTCTTTAGAGGAGTAGAAAATCTCCTCTTTCTCCAGAGGAGCGGTTGGTCATTCAAACTGCTGACCTTGAGATAAACAGTCCAACTCCTGACCACTCTTGCCGTCAGAATTCTATTTATTTACACAAGTATATATATATCCTTTCCCAAAAGAACTCCACATTTTCAAATCATTCTTGACACTCATGGCCTTTTTTCCTTTATAGCCATGCCTTTGGTTGAAACACAGATATAAGAGAAATATTTATCTACTTATAGGGGTACAAAAGTAGCTTTGGTGGCATAGTGTTTGCATGTTGGGCTGCTAACACCAAAGTCAGCACTTTGAAACCACCAGCCACTCCGTGGGAAGAAGAGTCTGTCTACTCCTATAAAGAGTTACAGTCTCAGAAACTCACAGGGACAGATCTACTCTGCCTCATAGGGTCACTATGAGTCAGCATCACCTCCCTGGCAGTGAGGTAGATTTTGGTTTCATAGAGATACAAGTCAGTCCTGAGCTGCTAAAGACAAGGTTGGCAGTTTGAACCCACCAGCTGCAGAGAAAGAGGAGGCTTTCTATTCCCATAAGGAGCTACAGTTTCAGAAATACCCACAGGGGAAATTTTAACCTCTCCTGTAGGATCAATATGAGTCAGAATCGACTTATCGGTGGTGAGCAAGTGGAGGGGACCCTAAACAGGTTCCGGTGGACCTTAAGAGTTCTACTAATTGTGCATGCTCTGTAAAATGTAAACCAAGATTTTACTTTTGCAAACATTATTTTTTCTAAACACGTCTAACTGTGAAACTATACTCGCATGCGGGTCTTTGAACCTGGTCAGTGGTCTGGGGAAGTGAAGGGGCCTGACATCCTTTGTTGTTGTTAGTGCTGTCCAGTCATTCTGACATCACAGGGACCTTCTTTGCAACACAAGGCAGCACTGCCCAGTCCTTTGCCAGCCTCAGGGGTAGTATGTTGGAGCCCATGGTTTCAGCTACCGTGTCCTCCAGTTCACCAAGGAGTTTCCTCTTTGTGCTGCTTACTAAACCCGTTTCTAAGGAGTCCATTCCAACTCACGGTGACGCCGTGTGGGTCAGCACCACGGGACCCCACATAATGCCTTATACCATATATATATATATATATATATACATATATTGTGCATAATGCCTTATACCTGGTCCCTTTGGCACCTTGTGATCGCACAGGCTGGTGTGCTTATTCCATGTGGGCTTTTTTGCTTCTGAGCCAGATGGCCGTTTGCTCACCTTCAAGCCTTTAAGACCCCAGACACTATCTCTTTTGATAGCCTCTGGCCTTTACTTCGGGGTCTTCGGTCCCTGCAGAGTGGACACATGCCTGCTGTGCGGGTATGGGACGTGTCGGAGCGCAGCCTGGTGGCGGAGCTTCAGGAGCATAAGTATGGCATGGCATGTGTGGCCTTCTCATCCAGTGCCAAGTACATTGTCTCAGTGGGCTACCAGCATGACATGATCGTCAATGTCTGGGCCTGGAAGGTGAGTGGGCTGCTGGCCTCAGGACAGGCGGGGCCGGGAGGGGAGCCAAGAAACTGCTGACCGGTGGCCTTTACTTCCGCCTGCTGGCCTCAGTCCCTTTCTAGAGAACTCTGAGCAGAAAGGAGCAACTGGGTATCTAGGATGCTGAAGAAGGGGCAGAAGGAGAGGTCAAGTTCACAGCTTGTCTAACCTTCAGTGTGTAAGTTTCTTTTCCCTCAGCTCCTAGAAGCAGAGCCTTGATTTCCCTTGACTTTCTCTCCAGAAAAACATTGTAGTGGCTTCCAACAAGGTGTCCAGTCAGGTGACAGCAGTATCCTTCTCTGAGGACTGCAGCTACTTTGTCACTGCAGGCAACCGGCACATCAAGTTCTGGTACCTCGATGACAGCAAGACCTCAAAGGTGAGGCAGCAAGTAGCCACTAGGGTGGGGTCTGCCCAGATATGTTCCACCTGCGCCCCCTTCTGCATGCTCAAAAGCCCCTTGGAAGTCTCAGCTGGGCCAGGTGCTATGTCAATATGCAAGGGAAGCCTTCTCCCTCCCTCCCCAGGGCCTGCTTTCCAGGGGGTAGCCTGCAGGGTGTGTGGGTGGCACCTGTGGTGGGTCTCCACAGGTGAATGCCACTGTACCCCTGCTGGGCCGCTCTGGGCTGCTGGGGGAACCTGCGGAACAACCTGTTCACTGATGTAGACTGTGGCTGCGGGAAGAAGACTGACAGCACCTTCTGTATCACATCCTCTGGGCAGCTGTGCGAGTTCAGTGACCCGGAGACTGTTGGACAAGTGGGTGGAGCTGAGTGTAAGTGAATGCTTTGTCGGCACCCTCCCGTCTGTCACCTCCGGGCTCCAGGGCACCTGAGTCTGCATGCACGCTGGGGGAGGCCCCAGGCGGAGGAATGTGTTTGGGAACCTCTCTGCTTGCTCGCCCTCTCTGTCTCTGCCTCTTCCTCTGCTTTCCTCTTCTGCTCAGCACACAGACAGCATCACAGTAAGTGTGCTGGCCCTGTCCGCTGCCTCTGCTGCCTTTCTCTGGGCCGGCCTTTTCTGGGTGTGTCTTTGCCCAAACCTCAGGTGCCTTATAAGGCTTGCTGACTCCTTCCCCCTAATTGCAGGGGGCTGTGGGCCCTCTGGCCAGCTGCTGTTAGAGGGAGGGGCATTGAGGGGCTCTGCCCGGGGCAGCTGGCCTGCCTTGCGCTTGTCCTTGCCTCTTGGCTCATGGCTGTTGAGGTGTCCGGTGAAGGAGTGGACAGACGCCCTTGCTGACTGTGGCTTCTGTGCTCACAGACCACAGTGGCCCACTGCATCTCGGTGAGCCAGGACTACATCTTCTGCGGCTGTGCTGACGGCACCGTGTGCCTTTTCAACCCCTTCAACCTGCACTTCCTCAGCACGCTGCCCCGGCCCCATGCCCTGGGCACAGACATTGCCAGCATCACAGAGGCCAGGTGAGCGGTGTGGGTGGGCCCCTGAGTCCTGTCAGAGCCCCACTCTGTGCCAGGCCGTCCCTGGCATGCTGCAAGGAGAGGAGGGCACACATAGACCTCTGGGAAGACCCTTGCAGTCAAGCACAGGTGGGTCTTTTAGCATTTGTTGCTCACTGTGGGCAACCGTGGTAATCTGAGTCTGCAGTGTGGTAATGCATTGTCCTGTAAACACCACAGCTAGGACAGACGGGCAGTTCCTTAGGGTTTCTGAGAGAGGCTGGAAACCTGACGGAGCAGGCCTTTCTCCCTCAGGGTGGTCCTGGGTAGCAGCTAAGGTAGGAGGGTCTTATTGTAGCCTCGGGCCTTGGGTTGGGTGATTGCAGGAAGTGAAGTTTTGCTCTGGTTTCAGTGCTGTCAGGAAGCGGGGCAGTTCTGCAGTTGGGTATATTAATTTCTCATTCAGGGAAGGAGTGGGCTAAATCTGCAAATGGCAGGAAATGATATATGACCATGACTGGTTTGCACAGTGCCCTTCCTTTTCCTCTGACGTGAGTCTAGAAGGGCCTGACATCTGCTTGGCTGCATCACGGCCACACACTGTCCCCGCCTGATGTTGGGGGCTATGAAATAGCTTGTGTTCTTTTGCAGAGCCCCATGGCAAGGAATGCCAGGCCAGCCGCTGCGTTCTTTCTCCAGTGACTGCTGGCCAACCTGCTGCTCCTCCCTTTAGTGCCCCTTTGCATTAGCGCTAACTCACCAGTTTGCCCTGTCTGCCCTGGACACCCTGACCCCCTCTTTCCTCAGTCGCCTTTTCGCTGGAGTGGCCAATGCGAAGTATCGGGACACCATCACCTTGACCTTTGATCCTGCAAATCCGTGGCTGTCTTGTGTGTACAATGACCATAGTACTTATGTCTGGGGTGTGAAGGGCCCCAAGAAAGTGGGCAAGGTGTATTCAGCTCTGTATCATTCCTCCTGCGTCTGGAGTGTAGAGGTACGTGGGCCAGGTCTGCTGAGACTGACCGTGTTTCCTGGCCTACCATTAGGAGCTGGGGTTCCTCAAGTGTGGAATTTGTTTCCTCCAGCACCCTTGCTCCCCAAGCTGTGCCCCTGGGTCCCTTCGTATCTGTTAATTGGCTCTGAGGATGGGAGGGGATTTTAGTGCTGACTCATCTCAGACGTTTTTCAGTATGCCCCTGTGCAGTCTTAGCTTGGCCTCTTTGGACATGTTCCTGAACTTGACCAAACCTTAGTTTCTGCAATTGTGAAATGACATACCTGATGCATTTGATTTTTACGAACAGGAGACAATGTAAGTGGGAGATTTAGAATGCCTAGTACTTACTAGGTGCTTGGTTAATGTATATTCCTTTACTTGTTAAAGACAAGAGCTAATCATTATGACTTGCTTGCTATGGGACAAGCCGTTGCCTCCAGGGGACAGGATGGGGGAACTTTAGGCCCCCAAGGACAGAGGTTCAGGAGGGTTTAGCTGAAAAGGGTTGGGGACAAAATTTATTATCTCCAAGGGAAAGATACTAACTTGACAATGAAGAAACGGCAAAACCCACCCTTAGCCAAGTCATTAAGGTTAACATCCCGTGGCAGCAGCATGAATCTGGTGAGAGGGTACACTGAGAGGTTTCAAAATGTTCCCAGAAAATGTTATGACTCTTAAGAACTCCCAATAAAATGTTGAACAACAACAACCAACGTTGATGGAAAGTTTCTTTTAGTTCTGTTTTTCCATGCAGCCTCCTCCTAGCATTGTGTCTGGTATTCTTGACCCAAATGTATAAGGAACTTAGGATAGTCATGAGGAAACATCAGGCAACCTTCATTTGAGGTACACCTGCCAGAGTAACTTATCACACTCTCCCAGGTGTCAGGGTAGGAAAGACAAGCAAAGACTGAAAGCCGTTCTAGACTGGGACAGATGACACCCATGTGCCGTGGGGGCTCCTGGGATCCTGGAGCAGAAGAAGTACATTCGTGGGATAAACAAACAAACTCATTGGCATTGGGTTGATTCCAACTCAGAGCAACCCCCGCTGGTGACATTTAAATAAAGTCTAATAATGTTGTACCAGTGTGACCTCCGTGGTCCTTATCACTGTGTACTGTAGTGCATAAAACATTAATACGAAGGGAGACCAGGTGAGAGAGTTGAATGTGACATATCTTGACTCATTTTTCTAAAGGTTCAACCCAAAAGGTAAAGTAAAACAGCTCTTGATGGAGAGGAAAAGGTGGAAGGGGGTGGGTGATGATTCTTTCCCCCCGCTGCCTGGCACTGAACGGCCTCTCCTCTCTTCTCATTTTGCAGGGTCCACGAATTGCAGTTCCTGAGTGAAATGCTGAAGGTGGAGGCCCATGAGTCAGAGATTCTGTGCCTGGAGTACTCGAAGCCAGACACAGGTACCTGGCCCTGGCCTGGAATGGCCTTGAGTGAGCCCCTCCAGTCTGGCCAGAGCCACTGATACTTGTTGTCCTGCCTCTTGACTATGGGGCTGATCGTTCTTTTGGCTACCAAAAGAGTTAGTGATCCTTCTTGATGTCTCTGAAGGCTTCTTGTTGTTTCTGAAGGCTTTGGGGAGGACTGCATCTCAACTCTGCCCGACTCCATGGCTCATGTGGCTTAAGGATGTGGGGCTCAGTTTCTCTGGGTGCTCTTTGCTGGGCACTCATGTTGGGCTGCGATCCACAAGCTCAGCAGTTTGAAACTACCAGCCGCTCTGCAGGAGAAAGGTGGGCCTTTCTACTCCTGTAAACAGTGACAGTCTCAGAAGCCCATAGGGGGTATTCACTATGAGTCAGCATTAACTTGATAGCAGCAGATTTGATTTTTGTAAAGTCTTTTTAAAGCCAACCAAAAGCTGAATCAGTGAAGAAGATCTGCTTTAGACATTGTGCTCTTTTAAAGAATAATCTGTCTGTGATCAGATTGACACAGGAACTTGGAAGGTTAGGTGAAAAGTTTAAGGGGCAGTGAGCTTATGTGTGTGATGGAAATTTGGAATTGGAAAAGGACAGTGAGAATGGCTACATAATTTCAGAAATATAATGAATGTTAGCAAATTGTACATGTAGAAATGATCGAATTGGTATATATTTTTGTGTGCATTGTTTTAGATCAGGGAGAAGACTCGAAGTTCAAATATAATTTACAGAGACCCCCTTGTTAAATCTTGAATGGGACAAAGTCCAGAAAAAACAAATCATCTGGTTGAGGGAGACCGTAAGCATGAGGCCATAATGGGGACTGAAGGATTCACAACAGCTCGGTCACATGGAAAACAAAGGAAGCCCCTTTAAAAGTCAAGTTGCCAGCAGATCAGACCATCACAGTTGGAAATGTGACTACAGAAATGGGAAAGGGACCATGATTGGAGTAAATACATTATTGCAGACTAGAAAAGTTTACAGGACTGGTTCAGGGCCCTCCAACCATCTTGGTCAGGGCATGAACGTGCAACCTCAGTACCCCAATTCCCATCAAGGGCATACTCAGGCAAGTTCTTGAGGGCTAGACTACTCCTCACCAGGCTGGCCAGAGGAGTGGGTGGAAGCAAACAAACTCTGCCTGAGGGCAAAGCATTTTACGTTGCTAGTTCAGAGTCATGGAGCTCTAGTGCCATAGAAGGTTATGGGTTGGGCGGTTAACCACAAGGTTTCACTCTTCAAAACCACCAGCCAGCTCCAGGGAAGAAAGATGAGGCTTTCTACTCCAATAAAAATATATAGTCTGGAGATAAAAAGCCCCAATGTAAGTTAACTGGGTTGATTCCTACTAGAGGGATAATGTGTGTGGGCCAGATGCTTGCAAGGTCCCTCAAGGCAATGCTGCCAGACTGCAGTCTCTGCTCCCTGCTGGTGGAGACAATGGATTGCTTTTCTCTAAAACTTGGAACCATTAGCTTGGTTCCAGTAGGTGGAGTTCACACCCTACTGATAATGGTTCATATGGAGATCCAGAAAACAGGTCAAAGTTAAGCTGCCATTCTAAATGTAGGATCCGCCCATTTTGTCACCTGTATACCCCCAATCCCTCCTCTTCCTATTGCATGTATGCCCCTAGACCACCCCTTCTCACCGCTGTATAACATAGTCCAAGTCCTTCCTGTGATGTATGTCTTTACCCTCCCGTTTCCAATTCCCCTTGTCCTCCTTCCCTTCCCCCTCTCTCCATGTGGACCACCAAGTGGGGCTGAGGTGAGCAATGCTACCATGATATGTGTGTGACTGCATTATTGTAATATCTCTTCTATCTCTCATGCTCCCAATGACTTTAATATTTATCTCTCAACCCTTTATGTTTCCAGGGCTTTCAATGACATTAGGCATCTTTTCAATGTTTATGAATCATGCTTATGAACCTCTCTTCTGTTAGTTGTCTGTGTGTATGCATTGCCTGTATTAAAAACATATAGAACCGAGCAATTTGTCTGGAAAAATAATTTATAGAAACTTTATGTTAGATTGCCATGCGTTTTGCATAGCCAATTGTTCTTTTAAAACACTTTTCTTGTCATTGTGATACCATGCTAAAAGGTAAAAACATCTGTATATAGTCAAATAGCTTTATCTTTCCTTTAAAGACATGAACCTTCGTGTCTTGCTTAAAGTTTCCACCTCACTAAAGCTAAATTGCTACCCTCGAAAATAAATCCCTCTAAGTTTTTAATGCTTTGAATATTTTATCGCTCTAATCCTCCTGGAGTTTATTTTTGAATGTAGTATGCTCCTTCCTTTGATTTCTTGTAAATTCAGCCAATTCAACCACTCATTAACCAAAGTATTCCTTTACCACTGGATTGTTTTGCCACCTTTGCTTTGCATAGCATATAGTTCTAAATTATATCCCAGACTACTGAATTATTTGCCAGAGTGGCTTTACTAATTGTACACTGGCATCACAACACGCGGGAGCTTCGGAAAGATCGTGGGAGAAAGGAATGAAAAGAGAAGATAATTTCCCATGAATTTTTGAAGCTTCCTCGTACAGGTGCTTTACAGTAAGTCGACATTAGGGTTTATAATCAATAAAAAATTCAACTGTGATCCAAGAATGAGGGGCGTGACATTTCCTGGTTGAGACAAAAGCGAACAGGCGAGCAGAATACGAAAAGAATTGGTTAACCGATGAAACTGCAGCCAAGTGTTAGCTGTTATCACAAAAATGAACACACAGAATATTCTTGAACTTGGAAGTGGGAACTTCAGCCTTTCAACGGCCATCGACGGTGCGGGGCAACATCCCCGCACTCCTACGCTCAGGAAGGGGGTTCTGGGGTCTGCGGCGCCGCGGGGCACAAGTGGGGCGAAGGGCTGCGAGGGAACGCCGAGGCAGAGGGGTCCCCGCGAGGCGGCTGCGGGCCGCTCCAGAAGGCAGGGGTCCGGGGGCTCTGCGGTCCCTCAGGACCCTCCAGGAGAGGCTCCAGAAAGGCAGCTGGAGGCCCCGGCCGGCCGTGCAGCTCGCTGGGAGGCGCGGGCGCACGTGCTCCGCCGGTCCGGGCGGCGGGGGCGGCTGAACGGGCCCTGGCCGTGGGCGGCGGGCGGCGGGCGGGCGCAGTGCGGCGCCGGGCAGGCGGGAGGTGACCGCGCGGGGCGGTCGCGGCGGCTGGGGCTACTGACGGCACACGGATCCGGAGCGCACTGCGCGGGGCGGGGCGCCGCGCAGGTGAGAGCGGCAGCGGACCCGGATGCGGCGCGGCTGAGGGCGGCCGAGGGCGGGGGGTCGCGGCGGCTAGCTCTTGGAGATCCCGGCCGGAGGCTCCGGCGCCGGTGCTGCGCTTCCTGCCGGCTCGAAGAACGAGCCCGAGCCTGGCCGCCCTCGGGATGCCTTGCTGAGGCTCCGCCGGACGTCCCCAACGGGGGGGGGGGCGGGGCGGGGCGCGTTCGGGCGCCTCCTGAGGGCGCCTCAGCGGAGAGCGGCGTTGGCGCCGTGGAAGTGGAGTCTACGCGGGCGGCCCAACCCGCCTGCCACTCAGGTGTCTTTTTGCACGGAAGTGAGTTTTAGGAGCGGGAAACCTGTGGTGGGCGTGACTGACGTGTTTTTAAATCATTTTCTATACATTTAAAGCTGTAAAGGCAAAACTTCATGATCCAATTAATATAGCCAAAAATTCAGGCTTGATAGAAACATTTAGAATCCAGCCACTGGGGGTAAAGTCCCCTTATTCCCATCTGTTATTGGAGGAAGGTATGAGAGAGATTGGATACTGCGGTGGGAAGAAATAGAGCCAAATAGGAATGTCTGCTTCTATAGGGAGAATGTATCAGCCATGCGCTCACTTTAAGGCAGCACAGCTTTAAGGGAGAATCTGTGGAAATGATAGATTACCGCAGGAACATGAACTTGGAGTATATCTCCAACTAACAGAGTGGTGGTCTTCCAGCCATGGAACATTAGTCTCCCAGATTCCCTCTGTACCAGTCAGGGAATAAGTCCCAGTATTATTTCCCTTGGTGCTAGTATCCCACATTTCCCCTCTCTGCATTATGTTTAAGATTCAATAGTGTCACGGAGGCAACATGGTCTCTTTTCATATCTATTAGCTTCCTATAGAAGTGACATGAGACTGCAAGCATCACAATTATGATAAAAAACACAGTCAGACTGGAACTTAAGCTATGTGAAGTACTTTGCCCCCAAGCTCGCGGGTCCAACCCTTCCATGCTACTCATCAATTGCTTAATCACATCAGAGCCAGGAGAAGCCTCAAGCTTGTCTTTGAATGTATAGAAAATATCCTTTTTAAGCTGATCAGTATCTAATGAAATGTTTCCCTTAAACCCTTGCAAATGTTTCCTAATCAAATTCCAATCATGCAATGTCTTATTATAAGGATAAGTGGTTATACAGAAATCAGTTACATTCCAATCACATTATAGCATTGACAAATTCAAAATCTTGATCTTTCAGCAAAGCAGTCTGCAGTAATGTAGGGACTTTATGGATGTGCTTTATACAATTGATGTATGTATACGTATGGATTGTGGTAAGAGTTGTATGAGTCCCTAATAAAATATAAAAGAAGAAAAGAGAAAAAAAATGATTAGGGCAAAGACTGTACAGATGTGCTTTATACAATTGATGTATGTATATATATGAACGGTGAAAAGAATTGTATGAGCCCCAATAAATTGTTAAAATTAAAAAAAAAATTCATTAAAAAAAAAATTAAATTAAATTTTAAAAAAATGAGTAAATGAACTTTGTCACACATAAGATTCCTCTTCTCCTTCTGTTTTAACAATTTAAATAGTAAAGCATTGCTAGATCTTGAACCAGTAAAAGTACTAGTTAGATAACCTTCATTGTTATGTAAATACCGGCTCCCATCCCTCAGAGAATTAAGAGAGCTAACTAATTGGGAGAACTTCTTATCATACTTTGAAAGACTGAAAAAATTCTTAATAAATTTGTTCAGCTGATCTTGAAGTAACTTACCAAGCAGACATTTTTTCTCCAGGCTTACCAATAAGGTTATAGGCTCAATTGAGCCGTTTTGCCTTTCAGGCTTCTCACACTGTATGATTTTACCTTGCAATATTCTGTCTTGGTTAACTTCACTCATTCCCTCTATGCTGGCTTTAGGGGAAGTTAATGGGAGGGCCTTAGGCCCCCCTGAATGCCCTAAGGAAATGACCCGGCATCCACAGTTAACAAACCTTTTTCCTTCCATTTCTAATTCCATGTGGGGGCGCTGTTTCTCCACAACAGCAGTCCAGAAGACTGCTTGATTTATAGGGTGGTCAAACTTCTCAAGTACTCTTTCCTGATAGGTATAAATTTTTACTCTAGAAATGCAAGGAAGGGAAAATTGGCTTAAGCGATCCTACATTTTTACAAACCATGGTATATCAGAACTCATTACTGCCTTAATTTCTTCTTCACAATCCTGACCAATAACTCCAGCAACACCTTGAGAATTTATGTTGGACTTTCTTTTTTTTTTTTTTCTTGACTTTCTTAATAAACTTCCTATAGTTCTTTTAGGTAGTGGACCCCAATTACTGCTCTTCGTTTCTGATTCAATCACAGTTTTGGGCTTTTTCTTACAACTCTTATCAACTCCAGTATCAATTTTAATTTCTTGAGTACTAAGGTTAAATCTTCCTGATAGAAACTGTATTAATCTTTCAATAAGAGGTCCCTGCTTTTGAGGATCAAGCTCCTGTGAAGGCTTCTGAGCCATCTCTTGGTTATTCAAACCAACTGCAGTGAGAACAGAGACTAGGTTTTTGCCTCTTTGGCTAGGTCTGTTCTCCTGCTGTGAGGCTGCTAGATAAAGGCGATTTCTCTCAAAGATCTTCTTTGCTCCAGTAGGCAGACACCTTGCCTACCACGCTCTGCTATGAGGGCTCTGCATCAAGCTTCTTCCACTATTTTCCCGCCGGGAAGTCTTTGCTAATGGCGACCCTTCACGGTTGATTTTTGAACGACATTGGCTCGCCCAATGAGTTCCCTTCCTACAATGGAGGCAGAGTTCAGGTTCGTTTAAACCCGATCTCCATGGTCCTGGCCCATGCTCTGACATTGGCCGCAGCCTGCTCTGCCTACACTCTTTTGAAGATGACTTGTCTTCCCACAACTAAAGCACTTTCTTCCAGGTCTGATATAGTTTGCCAATGAAGCTGCCATGAGGTCTGCCTTGTATTCCTCTGCCTCTACATTCCTGCATATCCTAAAATAACCCCGCAAAGTGCCCTGTTCGCTGTAGGGATGCAAGGCATTTTTACAGTGCTTATTAGAGAAATCATAAGATAGCTTGTGCACTAGGTCTCTTACTGCCTGAACATTCTTCACACATTTGGAAATAGCATCTTCCAGTCGGGACACAAAGTCAGCGTAACGCTCATCATATTCTGTTGTCTTATAGCCCTGTAACGCGGCGTTCTCTCTTCTGATGGAATTATCTTTTCCCAGGCCCTTAAGCAAACCTCATGTATCTGTCCTATTGTCTGTTCAGTAAACTGTAGTTGAGACTCAACTGTAATATAATTTGCATCCCCTAGCAATTGATGAATTCCTATATCTATCCCATCCTCAGCATTCTTCCCAGCTCTTGCAAGGGCTGCTTCCTTCCATAGCATTTGATATCACAAGCATTCTGAAGAGTAAAGACAAATTCTCACTAAAGCTTTCCAATCTGTAGGGGTCCAGCTGTCAGACTCTGCTAGAGCCCTTATCATGCTAATTACAAAATGTGAGTCTGGGCCGTAGTCATTGATTGCCTGCTTGAGATCTTTTAGCAACTTAAAAGGCAAAGGCACTGTGAATTCCTTTTGGTTCTAACAGGATAAGACATCTTGCATTCTAAATCTTCTTCTGCAATCCCTCTTCCTACTCTGGAGAGTAAAGGTGCTTTCCTATACTTTGCTTCTTTACGTCTATTCTCTGAGCTACTCTTTTCAATCTGGATATCTTGGAGTTCCACTTCCTGAACTTCACCTTCTGTGCTAGCTCTCCTAGTTTGCATTTCTTTGGAGCTAATCTCTCTACCTTCAGGGCTGGCTTGCTTGATTGTTTTACAATCTCTGGCCTTTCTTACACTAAATTCCAGCAGGGGAGCAGTTGCTTTTACTATGTCCCCTTCTGACTCAGGCTCATTCTTTTAGCTCTGCCTAAAATCTTCTCATCTGCCTGAAACCCGTTCTCACTGCTTCTCATCTGATTTAAATTTGGGCATCTTAGACGTTGCCTGTTCTGCTTCTTGGCTTTCTCTACCTTTGAAAGCAAGGGAGCTTCCTGGGATTGTTTAATAGCCATGCTTTGGATCTTGCAATCCACTGCCTCTAGTACTGTATCACCTTTAAACCTTCGGAGTCTGCAGTCTCGCGAGAGCATACAGGCTTTGGCAATGAGGTTCTGTTCTAGAATTGGAGGCTTTAGATAACAAACCAATCCCTGCCTTTTCAGTTTTTCCTAAAGTTTCATAACCTAAATCATGCTTATTCACAGACACTTTAGCTTGCTTTGCTAGATTTGAATAG